>NC_057795.1:18696648-18996648 GCF_018294505.1 Triticum aestivum
AAAAAGCTAGCTCTGCTCCCTTTCCTAATTAATAAAACTGTTCTTCTTGACTTGCCTAATATAGATATAAAAGTTTTAGCTCGGTTGCACTTCACCTGGTATTGGTGCCGCTTCCTCGCAACACCTCTTCTTCCTCTCACAATTCTCTTGAGATTTCTCTCGTGGACACACACCATGAAGAAACTCAAAGAAAACACACACACACACACACACACACACACACACACACACACACACACACACACACATGCATTGATGCATATGCCAGGAAGAAAGCCAACTAGCTTTGCCAAGAGGCTCACCTCCTTGGTCACAGGGGCGGGGCCCTGAGATTTTGGACCGGACCATATACCTATGAATATTAAGATGGGCCTGAGAAAAAGAAGAAACCCAACAACTTCTATTCATTCGCTGGTCATGGGAGTGCATGTAGGCAGTGGTGTGTTAAAACATGTTGTTGGGTTTCTTCTTTTCATCACCACGCTCAGATTAATGAATGCAAGTTTATGCTGCATATATATACTCATTTTTGGTCTTACATGACTTTGCTATTCGCCGGCGAGTTTTTGTGTGCGTGTCTTGGTGTTGGTTGTGTGCATCTTAGCTATGCAGAGGCCGGGTGTGTGCTCATTGTGTTTGTATCCTCTTGATGCTTCATCTTGAGTTAATAAAATCCACCCTTTGTCGGGAAAAAAAATATACTCACTTTTGTTGCTGCATTTTCGTTGGTAATGAACACAAGATATTTTGTAGTATGTTTTCAGCCAAATATAAGGTATGTTACCATTCGTTAGGTTTTCTTCAAAAACAGTTAATCCACACCACACGTACGACAACAAATGAAGTAGGCTAGTGTAGTTATTACTACTCCCTCTGTATCAAAATACAAGATGTTTTTTGGTTTTGCACAGGGCACAAAAAACGTCTTCTATTTTGTTACGAAGGGAGGAGTATTTATCAGGTGTTGTTAGTTACTCCTTCCGTTCCAAATTACTCGTCGTGGTTTTAGTTCAAGTTTGCTGCCATATATGTTTTTTTTTTTTGCATAGCCCTCCTAGCTAGCTACCTATTAGTTTCTTCTGATAGATCGATTCATGCTCGGCTTTTGCAGCTGCTGGTTACAAGAAGATGAAAATGGTTGTGTCCGTTGTGCTGCTCACCAGCTGGCTCTTATCCATCTAAAAGAAAAAGCTGGCTCTTATCAGTGGGCCTACCCTCCCAAGCCCGTGAAATCAAAGACCTTCCATTCCCCTCCCATCTTATTGGCCCTTGGATCAGTCTCAAACAAGTACTCCCTCCGTCCGAAAATACTTGTCGTAAAAATGACTAAAAATAGATATATTTAACATTAAAATATTCGACTTACCACCTAAGCCTATGCTCCACGGGATATTTTCCGTGAATCGCTTCCAACTTACGGCACAGGAAAGGAGGCAGGGAACGAGGCAAACTACATGGTCGGCATGTCGACGTGCTACCCCAAGCCGGGATCCACCAAGGTGCTGACCATCTTCTCCAACTACAGCAGCGACTACCAGGAGTTTCTTTTTGTACAAAAAAGGGGATGAGTATTTTATCCGGTTTCTGAAAATGAAGTACCTTTTGAACCGTGCATCTCAATGCGGACTGTATCACCATTGTGTTCTCCCCGTCGAGATTTTAGGAACAAATCCCATTAAACTCCATGGGGTTCTAACTTGAGCTCCCTTGCTCCTAGGACATCATCTTTTTTTTTTTAAACGAGGCAAAAGACTTGCCATTTCATTAATCAAGGGAGAAGGTTTTAAACAGACCCGCAGCATTACAATACTCAAGTCAAGTGCCTGGCACCCGCCAAAGCCCAAAGCCACACCTCATACTTGATCTTGTTGATGATGACCACCGATGGAACCGCCACGTTGCGGAAGACTCGAGCGTTTCTCTCGGACCAAACCTCCCAAGAGATGAGCAACATCAGTGATGCAAGGGCTTTGGGAGAGCCGAGACGAATCTGAAGGTTGTCGTTCCACCATCCTTTGACCGAAGCGCTCCTAGGACATCATCGTAGGGGTGAATCGGAGCGGAGCGGAGAGAGCGTACCGGACCGGCGGACATACGAATCGGAGCAGGAAGGTGGCAGCGGGAGTAGACACGGTTGAGACGGCTAACGGTGACGGCGACGGCGACAAGGCAAGAGGAGGAGGAGAGGAATGGAGGAGCAGGGATGGGGAAAATCGGCCGGTCTTGGTTGGTGCTCTGGGCTGGATGGGCCTCGACTGTTGTGGTGGGCTTCGACGGCACCCCGCGAACTCCTTCCTCTTGTTTCGGCCCACTGCTAAAATAAAAGGAAATCTTCTTCAAAGCACGGGCGCCTCTTCTCTCTCTCTCTAAAAAAAGGATGCCTTTTGCAAAAGTTACTACAAAAGCTACTCGTGAATAAATTGCATGAGCCATGTGCACCAGTTGTCTCCATTAGAGGTTTTCTTTTCCTTGCGGGAGAGCCGCCCGCACGTGTTTAACTTTTTGGATTCGGTTTTCGAAAAATGAAATGTCTCGAACCACGCATCCAAATTGCGAATCATTAACACCGTTGCCTTCTTCCCCATCAAGATGTTAGGAACTAGATTCCCATCTTGATAAGTTTAGATGGGATTTTTCGCCCCCACCCTAGATTTGTGTTGTGGGTTGTGGCTGGCAAAATTAGGACCATGCAATGCACAATGACAGACCCATACATCTCTGGTCTCTCTTTCTAGCTCGGTCAGTTAATCTTGAGCAAATGTCTCCTGGAGCAAACAAAACTTGGCAGGAATTGCTGCAAAGTGTGCACTGAATAGCAAAACCACCAGGATCAACTCCAGAGGCATTGCAGTATCGATCTAGGCCCTATGTCTATGTATGAATGGCATATTAATCAATCATGCTAGCTGTCAACATGATGGATTTACACCAACAGAAATTAGGCTCAGATACACTGAAAAAACTATGTATATATATATGCAGCTCAGCACATGCGTGTTTTCGACGGAAAAGCAGCTACAGAAACTAGAAACATGTATGTATATATGTGCACATCATCATGCCCCCAGATTGCTTACCCCAGACAAGAGCAAATTCTCAATCACAAGCAACATACTCAATAAACAAATTATTAATGGCAGGAAGGAATGCAGCAAACTGGGCAGAGGCAAGTCCAAACATCACTTGTTATTATTATTAGTAGTACATAATAAAGCGAAAGTGCCGCAACAGAAACCGTTTGCAAAACAAAAAACAAGCATGAGTTACTACAATCCTTAGCTTTGTGATCCATAGCCACATCAAGATCCTGGTTGCTACCTTTCCCTTGGAGCAGCAACAGACGGCTTCCATGAAGATCATCAATCAATCACGGGACAGCTGAGCCTTTGGCTTCTTGGGCACGGTCCGATACCCAGCCTTGGTGGGCTTCCCCCAGGGCGACACCGAGGGCCTGCCACCCTTGGTGCGCCCCTCGCCTCCTCCATGGGGATGGTCCACCGGGTTCATTGCGACACCACGGACGACCGGGCGCCTGCCCAGCCACCGGCTATGCCCCGCCTTCCTCAGCTTCCGCGCGCCATGGGTGGCATTGGAGACGACGCCGATGGTGGCCCGGCACCGCGAGTCTATCAGCTTCTCGACGCCCGACGGCAGCCGCACAAGGCACTGCATGGCCGACTCCTTGACCACCTTGGCGTAGGCTCCGGCGGCCCGCACGAGCTTCGCCCCCTGGCCATGACGCAGCTCGATGCTGTGCACCCATGTGCCCATGCGGATGTCAGACAACGGCATGCAGTTTCCCACCTTGGAATTGAGGTCCAGTAGGTCGGCAGGCATGAGCGGCGCTGCTGTGGTGACCGCCGCATCCTTTGCTGCTTGATCATCAGCGCCCTCCTCTTCGGCTTCTTGGCTGGCCTTGCGGAACAGCTCTTGGAACCGAAGGAAAGAATCAGCATTGTGGGCAGGCCGCATCAAGGAGCCGGTCGTGGAAGGTTTGGAGGAGTCGCTGTTCACCACCATGCTGCCCGGTTCCATTTGATGGCTGGCTATGATGTAATTGACAGGCGCACGCTCGGCCTTGTATGCTGCATCCTTTTGAGGCACCCCTTCAATCCATCGGAGAAGAGCGATCCGAGAAGAGCGGTTAGGGTCGTACTCAATCCTTTCCACAATGCCAACGGAGCAAGTGTTCCTTTTGAGGTCAATGTCCCTAAGCGATCGCTTGGATCCACCCCCTCGGTGAAAAGAAGTGATCCGCCCGGAAGAGTTCCTCCCGGCGGTGACGGTCTTGCCGGTCAGGGCCTTGGCCAAGGTCTTGAACTTGTGCATCTGCAGGCGTAAGAATCGCCAAAGAGACAGTAAGCTTCGAGGACTAACAGCATGTATTAGCAGCCAGCAAGTAGATAGGCTTCCATAAATCAAGGCCCTAAAGGATGAACGAACTAACCACAAAGAATCAACAGAAAGTAGCGAGATACAATTTCTATCGATCTTAAGACCACCTAGGTTTACTGATTAAAAGAAACACCATGGTCATGTTATTCGCACAGATCCAGAGCAAAAGATCAAGCAGCTTAGGTTCGAACCCGAACCAGGACACGAGCTAGTACTGGATTCGATTATGGCCCAAACCAATAAGATTGGCGGCAAGATTTAAAAGAGAAGCTCCAAACTTTAAATTCTTGTTATTCAGCAACGTTCAGATTGTCAGGAAGAGAAACACTAGATTAACAATTGCTGAATTCAGCAGGCAAAACATTTAAATTGCTTCAATATGAGTCCAGAGAACCAATCCGGATCCATCACACCCGTCAACAAGGTGGATCCAGGGCAGCCAATCGGCCTCCATTAACACCTGCCTAGGGTTTCCCTCCACGATCTAGGCCAGCCGAACTGGATGGATAGATAAAACAAGCAAGATCCGCGGAATGCGCATCCGCGCGCGCGGCCGTCGGTGGCGCGGGAGGATGGGGAGGGAGAAAAGAGGAGAGGAGGAGGTACCTGGCTGCCGGACGGAGGGATCGGAGCGGGGGCGACGGCGACGGCGGCGGCGGCGGCGGCGCGGGGGGGAGGAGGAGGAGGAGGAGGAGAGAAAGCAGGCGCGTGGTGCGACGAGTGCGACTGTGTACGCGTGCGTGTGGTGGGCTGGGCCTCCTCGTTCTATGCTAGATGGGCTTCGGCTTCGGCCAACTCTTTCTTCATCTCTCGTTCTGGCCCGTCTACCACCGAAATTTCTTCTTCTCAAAAAAAAAATCCACCGAAATTTCCATTCGTATGTTAAAAAAACCCACCGAAATATTGACAAAAATTTTAAGTGTTTGCAAAAGGGGAAAAGCTTGGCTACAACCGGCGGATCACACGCGGGCGTCCGCCGCCTCATCCCTGTGACACGTGTCTTGCGGGGGGCTCACCTGACATTATCTTTTATGGTTTTGCAACTGGGCCCTTGTTGCACTTTTCCCACTGCAATAACTCGTATGTTCCGGGATGGGCGCAACATCTGGATTTCCCCATAGTCATTTCTTTTGTATATATCGCAGGAAATCACTGGTTTTGTTTTGTTGATTGGCTTTCTTTTTTTCTTTTCTTGCGAAAACCGGCTTCCAAGTGCTCCCTCCGGTCTTTTTTTTTTTACTTCGCATATACAAGATTTATGTAAAGTCAAACTTTGATAAGTTTGACCCACTTTATAAGAAAAACATTCAGAATATCATCGTTAGTATGCTTCGTGAATTTATTTTCATAATTTTTTTTAAATTTCACTATTGTTGATGTTGATATTTTTCGTGTAAATATGGTCAAAGTATACAAAGTTTGGCTTCAGACAATTTGTATACGCGGAGCGAAAGAACCCACAAGAAGTGCTACTACTAAGGACCAGCACTGCCCATGTTGGCTTGCTTGTATGGCTAGATTGTCTTTGACGTTTTGATTGTTTTGGAAAACCTCTGTTTGCATTTGTACCATTTCTCTTAACCGGCATACTCCCTTTGCAAAGACCGACCCCGATGTGGTTGAGGACGGTCTCGAGGGTGCGGCAGGGCACGCCCCACTAGTCACGCCGCCCGCCAGCGTTGTGGCGTCCGCGGGGGATGATGCCGTTGGAGGAGGCGACCTGGTCTTCGCGGCGGCGCTCGAAGTACATCGTCCATATCGTGTGGCTGTCGGCGGCGTATCTCGGCTTGTTCCGCTGCGCCTCCGTCAGCGACGAGCGGATGCGGGCGATCTCGGCCCGCCGTGCAGCCCCTTCGGGCACCGGTTGCACCGGGACGCCGCCGGTGCTCAACTTCCACGACCCCGGCACACGCATGTCCGGGGGCGCCGGATAATCGGCCTCGTAGATGAGGCGTGCCTCCGGCTCTTAGAGATAGCGGTGATCGAAGCCGTTCGCCACTGCGCCATCGCCTGGGTACCTCTCAACCATTGCTCGTCGGCGGGAAGAGGGGATTGTGTTGCTTTGTGTGGCGAGGCGATGTGAGGCAGCTGCCCGACGAGGAGATCTTCTTTTATAGCCGCAGCGGGGCGGTGAGAGCCTGCATGCCGGGCGACGCGTGGCGGGAGCGGGCGGACGCGTCTCGGTGGCGACTTCACTGCGCCGCCCGTGAGGCATCAGTGGAGGCTGGCCGGCGACAGCGCGGCAGCCTTGGCATTGATTTCCGCGAGAACCGAGGCGATGGGGACGACGAAGCGGCATCTCGCTGACTCGGCGGGCACATCCCTGTTCGTGCCAAAAACACGTCCCGGCACCCCAGGCGCCCCCAGCGCGCCGGGTTTGGCCTGGGTCCGCCGACGCCAGTCTCAGCCCAAACCGGCGAAAAACGGGTTCCTAGGGCATGACTGGGCCGATTTTTGGCCGCCAGCGTCAAAAGAAAAAACGCCTGGGAAGGCCCATTGGGGGCGCGGCTGGAGATTCTCCAAGGACCAACAGTGCCCATGTTGGCTTGCCAGTATGGCTAGATTGTCTTTGACGTTTTGATTGGTTTGGAAACCTCTTTTTGCATTTGTACCATTTCTCTCAACCGGCATACTCCCTTGGCAGAGAAATATAAGAGCGTATATTTCGCACGGAGGTAGAAATATGTAAGAACGTAGACGCTCTTATACTTCTTACGGAGGGAGTAACTATTATTCCTAGACCAGGCGGGCGGGCAGGCGAGAAAAAAAATCTAACTTGTGCATGTATCGGTGCAGGTGCAGCAATGGATGTCGTGCGGCTGGGTGGGATCACGTGTTTGACACATGCAGGCCATGTCGACGCCAATGCTATACTTGTTCGGTTGTGCAATCACGTGAAATGTTTGTACTTTATTTGAATTATTATGTTTGCAAAACGACGGCAAACCCACCGCACAGTTGAAAATGGGTCCACGTGTTGGACGCATTGTCGACCCAAACAAAAAACATGACAGATGACGAGAGGGTGGCCGGCCCAAACCGGGCAATGCGCGCGTCCGTTTGAATGGGCGCGTTGAAGTTCCATAAGAGCAACTCTAGCAGACCCCGCATCCCGCCGGCCCGCAAAACGCGTTTGCAGTTCGCGCAAAACAGCTTTTGCGGGTCGGCTTGGGCTGGCACAGATGCAGACCCCCCAAACGGATCCGTAAAAAAGCATATTCACGGAATATACCTTTTTATGGGTCGGCTTTGCGGGGTCGATCCCCGGTGGCGGCGGCGACGGGGGGCGGCTCTTCTCGCCGGATCCGGAGGGGCCGTGCAGCGGCTCGGCGCGGGAAGGTGTGGGGCGGCTCCGGGGCGTGATTCCCCCCCGCAGATATGGCCGGAATCGCCGGCGGTGGGCGGGCGGAAGAAAAGGGCGGGCGGCGGCGGAAGGAGGGGGAAAGCGCGCGGGCTGAAATGTCCCTCCCGCCAACTGCTTCTCTCCGATGCAGGGCACCGCAGCCGCGAGGGGGAAACCCACGTTTTCCCGGGTTGTGGCGGAGAATTTGCCGCGTCCCCTAAAATTTTTTGCGGAGCGGGGCGGGATGCGGGGTCTAGTCGGGCAGGCTTTACAGCCCTTATCCGCATTTTGGCGGTTATTTTCCGGGTCGAGGCGGATGTGGGGTCTGCTAGAGTTTCTTTAAGAAAAAGCATATGTATATATATGGTGGATCCATGCCGTTGCAAATATTATTTTTCTCCTTGGTTCGTCGAGATGAGTGATGACAATATGGAACATGGATGAATATGCGTGCGTGTGTGCATGTCAACCACACCACACAAAGTGCATACTCCCTCCGGACCGTGAATAGGTGTATATCTAGCTTTTGTTTAAAATTAAAATTTTAAAATTTTGACCAGCTTTATAGAAAAAAGAGCAGTACCATTTTATGGGATCAAATTAATACATTATGAAACTACATTTCAAAACGAAACTAGTGATACTAATACAGTGCCATAAGCGTTGTTACATTTTCTCCATAAAATTGGCCAAAGTTTTAAAACTTTGACTTAAGACAGAATTTAAATATACACTTATTTCGTGGGCGGAGGGAGTACACGGCTAGAAAGGAAAGGAGCTCACGCTCACGCGGATGGAGTACTGCTTACATAACCATTTTGGGAAAAGCCTCCACAAAACGAAAATGCCAAGCGGAGACCGAGCTCCATGGCGGCGTTTATTTGGAAACTTCAAAAATCCAAACTTTTTCAGTTTCAAGAAAATCCTGAAAAATAAACACACATACGTACACCTGGAGACATAACGTACATGTGTGTAGATGTTCAGCTCGAAATATAAAAAATGTGAGCTACACGAAATAAATACACCGGCTAGCATCCACCGGGTCTCGTGTCATTTCAGCCACACGCTCTTCCTCCTCCGGCGTTTCTTGCCTCCAAGCAACCACCACCGGAGATCTCTTCCCAGCTCTTTTGTCGGCTTCCCGCCGTGCGTGAGGCCTCCACGCATCCCCCACTCCCCCCCTCCCCCCTCGCCGGATTCTTTTCCTTGCACGCCCAGCCTCCCTCTCTCCCTCGCGCTATCCTCCACCACCGCCAGAGGTACTGTCCGTACGAGTGGAGGAGGAGGGGGAGAGCACGCGCCGGCGGCTACGGAGTAAAGAAAGTGCCTGCCGTCCATGGCCGCCGCCGCCGCCCCGGTGGCCCCCGGGAACGGGCGCCTCGGCCGGCCGCGGGCGCCCAGGGTGGGGCTGCGCGTGTATGCGGCGGGGGCGGCGGCGGGGGAGGGGGAGGGGCCGTCGTGCCTCTACGTCGGGCCCATCGAGACCGCCAGCCAGGAGATGCTCGAGGCGCTCTACCGCCAGGTAATTCAGTTCAGTCCCACTCTTAGCTCACCTTCCATGCCATCAGACTGCACGCTGCCTCCTCAGCTGCAGCTTCAGTTACAGTTCATCACGAGCCTGAAGAAATTTACCGAAAGTCTGCAATCTTTCTGTATCTCATACCGAAAGTCTGCACCTTTTCTAATTAACATGTAACTAACTGAAAGTTGCAATCCTTTTCCAATTAACATCCACACTGTACCTTTTGATGCTGTAAACAATGTTGCCTGCAGTACATTATGTGAGTCAATCAGGAACCTGAAATGGACTGAAAGTTGCAGTCTTTTTTCCCTGATTAACCTTCATACTGCACCTTTTCCAATTAACCTGCAACTAACCGGAAGCAGCTGCAATCCTTTTCCAATTAACATTCACACTGTACCTTTTGATGCTGTGAAGAATGTTGCCTGCAGTACATTATTATGTAAGCCAAATTCCTCACCATGTATATAATCTGCGACCCTTCACTTCATGGCAGGCCAGGGATTCCTACTACAGCGGCCAGCCTCTGATTGTCGACGACATGTTCGACAAAGTTGAGGTGAACAAAACAAGGCCTAAAACCAGCCAATTTACATATCCACATTAGCACGCACCACCTGATCCAAAACCCATTCGCTGTCGCGTAGTCGCATCTGCATCCTAACAGTACATGTGTCCTTGGCCTTGCTAGCTGAAGCTCCGGGTCTACGGCTCCCCGTCGGTCGTAAAATACCCCCGCTGCAGCCTCAAGCGACAGTCGGCGTACGCGGACGCCGAGGTAAACCTTTCTGTGAAAATTCACCCCGTTTCTTCAGGCCAAATCCACCCGGTGTCCCATTTACTCACAGGCTCACAATTCAGTGTTTTGGTTGACATTTGGGTATAGGGCAGGAGGACCACTCGATGTTTATGGCACTGTCGAGCATCTGGACGCTGCTGCTCCTGCTCGGCACCTCGGCGTTCCTGGTTCCGAGCTTCTACACTCTGAGCCTGGCGTTCGGCGACGCGTTCGGAGCAAGGTCTCTCTTCTCCGGTGCTAAGTCCCTTGACGGGATAACGAGGGTGAACCACATGGTTTTGATTGGACTAGGCTATCTGATTGGCTATCCGGTTGCATCCGCGTCGGGTAAGGGGAGTTCTTCAGTAGATATTGGTTCTCTGTTATATCAGTGGTATCATGATTTTCGTCTTCAGTTTGTGAAATTGTGTTCTCCACCACGCATCATAAATCATCTTTTTGTACTTTCAGTTGGTGCATTGCAAGGCCTGTTGACAAACAATGTGGTTGCACTAAAAGGCTCTTGCCCAAACTGTGGCGAGCAGGTCAGTTTTGCTTCTAGTGTTAAACGTTGATGCTATTTCTTTGCGTACAACATTTTGGTCATCTGAGTAAGCAAAGCATGTTCTTGCTAGGTCTTTGCATTCGTGAAGACGGATAAGTCCATTAAAGCACCCCACAAGGCAGAATGCCATGTCTGTGAGTGCCCGTTGGAGTACCGTACTAAAGTCGAGGTATGTGAAATACCTGTAATTTTCATACAGCTTTTGCAGAATCAAAATGTACAGTTTTCAACAAAAAAAAAATCAAGGAAATCTGATTTATGTTGACAGTAACAATGCGCGCGAAACAGTGCCGTTGTGTTTTTGTCAAATTACGGTCTTACTAAATCTACATCAAGTTCTTGCACAGTGACATACTCTGCAGCCCCTTCTCAATACTTTTTTCACTCACAAGAGTGACAGATAAGCATGTTCAGGCGCCTATCCCACATCTGGCACGCAGAATCAGTACACTGTTGCAGGACACACTTGGATGAAAATTTCAAAACTGTAACCGAGTCTAAATTCTGATCTGGAAGTTTTCGTGAAATTTCGCAGTTCCGTATGTAGATTTTATTGTAGTGTAAAACAAAGCATACCATATTTCTTCATTTTTCGACATTGCTCTGCAGAGATCTCTGTCTGGACCTAGAAGAAGCTGGGTTTACGGCCGGGTTTATATGGTGAAGCAAGGGCATCCTAGAAAAAGGAGATGGATAAAAGACTAGAAACCCCAACGATAGCTGCTGAAGAAAGAGGTCCATATCTGTTATGGTAGCAGTCTTGTTGCTCTGTAGTGCATATATGCCATTGCCCATTGATGAAACCAAGCAAGCATTTTGTAAAGCAGTACATTCTTTCCAGAGATGTCCGAAATCTGCAGATGAACAGAATTGTTGGCGTATTATCTTCACAGATTTGCTCAGCTAGAATTTGATTCTTCTAATTGACGTGTAAGTGCATGAAAAAAATGCTTTAATTATGCTTTGCAATCACTGGGCTCTTCTTAGTGCACTAAGCCACCAACAATCATATTCAAAAGTCAAGCAAAAATCTCCCAAAAATACTTTTTTCTACAAAATGCATACACCATGTCAGTATGTCACAATGTTTCAGACCCGGATTAATTCGATCCACAGATTAAGGCGTAAAAAAGGATAATTACACTAATTAATTAAGCACTTGAGTAACCAAGATGGGGTACATATCAAAGTGAATGGCAAAAGCATGGGTGCATTTTTGTAGATTCCTGATCTTTTTGAGTGGTGGTGGAAGTCCAAAGTGCTAAAGGTTCCTTCTCCAAAAATCATTGCAAAGGCAAACAGTTGGAACAAACCGGGTGTGTAATCCTATGGATTGCAATCCACGTAGAAAGAAATACTTGAGGATTAGAATCCTCCAAAATTCCTCTAGGCACACGCCCCAAAGCTCAACAGTCCTGATGCCGAGAACATCGTGCAATTTGAAGATCCGACTGCATGGCTACCATATGAAAAATCTCACCCAAATTCTTGCCACAGGATAAATAACCCAGCAGCTTGCCACAGAAAAAAAAACAATTAGTCAGGGCATGAAAACCATCTTCAGGACAATGAAAAAAAAATAGTCAGGGCATCATATCCATCACAACACTCAGAGAAATCATTCGGAGCCTAGTACAAGAAATAGATCAGCAAATTATCAGATTAGTGCGAGAGGACGAAAGCTACAAAATTAAACTAATCAGGCTTGCAAACATAATCCAAAATTAAACGAATCAGGAGATATGCAAAATGCTGGGCGGTTCCGGAAGTTTCAGGACATGCGAAACTGAAAAAAAAATGGGACCGCACACAAGAAACTTTGCAGCAGTTAATTTTCTTCAGGAAAGGGGCCATATCAGCTCAGAATATTGATCTGCTTCAGTTTGTGATTTGCGCAAAAAGCCAAAAACACAGCACAGCGAACAGAATCTGCATCTAGAAGAAGAATTGGAGCCATGCTCTAAACATAACCACTACACCTCATAATTTATGCCAGGTTACACAAAAAAAAAATCACCCTTAACACTGCTGCAACTGTATCCAGAGAACATGTGCAAAAAATACTGCACAAGCACAAAAGATGCAGACTTGTGCAGACTGCAATGCTGTGTCTCCAGCACATACGTGTAAGGCTCTCTGTACACATGTCCTTTCTTCTCCCCTGCTCATGTTGTTCCTTGTAATGCTTGGTACATTTATGTCTCTGAAATTCAAAGTTGCCGAGAACGAAAAAAAAAAACAGTTTTGCAGTAAATTTCAGAGAAATGAAAGCATCTTCAGTGGAGCCACCTGAAACCGCCAGGGACTGGTTGACTCGATTCCATGCGAGGCCAAGCCATGGATACTGGCAGGAGTGAACGGCTCGACCACCTGTCGCTCTCCCGTAGGTGTTTGGCTAGCATACTGCACATCTTCAGTTTTTTGCTGCTTCTTCTGTTAAAATTTGGATTCAGCTTTGTTTTGGTAGGTCTAGGTCTGTCTTCTGTTCTGGGCACGTTTGATTTGTACTCCTTGCGTCATCCTGATAGCTTCTTCTATACTGAATTTCTTCTTACATATAGGAAATGCATTTGTTGTACAAGCAGAAGGATACTTTGGCAGGCCTAGGAGAACTAAAGTTTACCATGTATCAAACTACACAACTGTGGCTGCTTCTTCACGAAACCGATACTTTGCAGGGAGCAATCCTATGTGTTCTCTATATTTCCCTTTCCCTGAAAAGAGAGAGATAAGCAGCGAAACGGTTTCAGCTTCAAGTGAGTAGCTCATTGCATCAACTTTAGACATATAATTCCCAGCCTTGACTAGCTCTCCTTTTTCCAGTAACATTCTGACGATAAGATTTAACATATAAGAGTCAGCAGTACAGCCGCTCTTCTCCATTGATAAAAAGAGATCGTCAGCTTCTTCCACTGACCCTTCTTTTATAAGATTTTTCATCATTATGGTGTAGGTAAAGACATTACCTACCAAACCATTGGCTGATACTGCAGCAAACAAATCCTTGGCTTCTTGGTTTCGCTGAACCCTGTAGAAGGCATCAATCATTATATTGACAATTGTAATATTGAATTTCACATCCATTGTGCTTAATTTCTGGAATAGCATGATTGCTTCGCCGCTACAATTATTTCTACAAAGTCCACCAAGAACTATCGAATATGTATCAATGCACACACTTACTCCAGATTCAACCATCTCATCAAACTTTTCCTTTGCAGCAACAGTTCGTCCAGTTAGAAATAATCCATCCAGTATGACGTTGTAATTAAAAGTTGTAGGTTTAAGTCCCTTGCGCAACATTTCTTTGAACAGAATCAACCCATCGTTAATCCTTTCGTTTTTGCAATAGCCATTAATAAGTATACCATACGTAATATTAGAAGGTTCTAAGCCATATGACATCATATCATCAAATATTTTTGAGGCATCCTCCATCTTGCCGACTAGGCAATATCCACCGCCCAGTATATTAAATGTGCAAACATTAGGCTTCATACCTATGTGCGCTATCAAGCCAAGGACATCCCGTGCTTCTATTACCCTTCCTTCTGTGCAAAGGTTCTGCATGATTGAATGGAAGAACTTAATATCAGGAGGAGGTATACCTTTGTTCATCATTTCAGTAACCAATTCCTTTGCTTTCACCAAATCGCCGTGTGTACAAAAACCCTGGATTAGAGAACCATAAACAGCTGTGCCCTGTGGTACTCCTGTATCAATCATCTGATTAAACTTTATCATAGCATCGTCCAACTGACCCTTTTTGCAAAATGCATCTATTACAGTTGAATACGTGACTGCATCTGGACTCGCTCCTTGTTTCTGCATTTCATTGAAGATAAGCATAGCCTTATCAAGCTTCCCAGATTTAGCATATGCATTAATCAGTATGTTGAAGATACGACAGTCAGGTAGAATACAATCTCTTTCCATTGAATTGAAGAGATTAATCATATCAACTAAGCATCCTTCGGTGGCATACCCATGAAGGAGAATAGCATATGAAACGTTGTCAGGTTTCAGGCCCTTGATAGCCATGGTATCAAAAATTCCTGCAGCTTCTTTGCTTCTTCCATGTTTGCAAAGAAAGGTCATAAACATGTTGTAAGTATGCACATCTGCTGTAACCCTCCGACTTGTCATCTCTTTGAATACCCTAACTGCCTCCTTCCAGTGGCCTGAAGAGGAATATCCATGGATGAGGCTATTATATGTCACATTATCAGGTACGACACCATCATCAACCATCTGACCAAGGAAATACTCTGCCTTGTCCATTGCTTTGGCCTTGCACAACGCATCAATAACCGAGTTATATGTCACCAAATTAGGCGCAACGCCCTGCTGCGCCATTCCATGGAACAGATTGCATGCCTTGCCTACTTGGCCTTCCTTAAAGAAGCCGTGGATGACCGTGGTATATGCCACCACGTTGGGGGTGCAGCCCAGCTCAGGCATCCTGTGAAGCAGCACGTCGAGAGCCTCATCAGCCCGCTTTGCGCGGCAGAGGCCCTTGAGAAGAGTGCAAACTTGAATGACGCCTGCCTTAAGTCCCGTCCTGAGGAGACGGCCGAAGAAAGCGAACACCAGATCGAGGCGGTGTGCGCGGCAGCAGCAGTCCATGAGGATGCCGTAGGTGCAGGCCGTTGGCTCTGCCACACGTCGGCGGGCACCTTGGGATATGCGGCTGAAGAGGGCGACCGCGAGTGCAGGGCCGTTTCTGCAGGTCGCGGACGCCAGAGCACGGGCGAGGGCGGAGAGAAGTTTGTTCAAGGGGCGGTCCTGGACAGGATTGCCCTGCCGGAGCAATTCGTCGAACAGGTGGTGTGCGTCCTCCGGGGTGAGGATGCCAGAGCGCGCACGCTCCGCGGCGGCGGCGAAGGCGGAGTGGGGATCCCAGCTGCGTGAGGAATGGGAGGTGGAGGAGGAGTGGCGGGCGCCGAGTCGGAGGCGGAGGCGGAGGCGGAGTGGCGACATGGGCGTGGTGGAGGAGAAGCGAGGCATGGCCTTGGTGTGTGGGTCGTGAACGCTGAGCAAGACGAGTGGGAGGAGACGATGCGGCAGAGGTGCTTTTCCAAGTTGTACTCCCTCCGTATTTTCTGCACAAACATCTTATACTTTGGTAGTATATCTTTTTCAGGTACCATTAAATTATGATATGATATGGATATTAATATCACACAATATGTAAGAATAGAACTTTATATAGACCAAGAATATAAATTTGTTGCGAGCCCTAGAAAATGTACTAGGAAGCCATAAAATGATTTTTTTAATCCATGCCTTTTGGTGTGGGTTGTTGTGCTCTAAGAGATAGTGGCGTGATGCCACCACGTACGCTGCCTTGAAAATGAACTCGGCATGATGGTTTTCTCATGCAGGATCAAGTGGGAAATCAAGTGGTGCAGTGTTGTGTGAAAATAGTCTGGTAGAGATGATGAATCGAGGCATTGGTGGTGTCAACCTTAATTGACTATTTAGACTCCACAATAATATTTTACACAACTTCTTTTTTTTCGAATGTTAGCATTACCACTAAATTCATTGAACATGAGAAGAAGAAGGTTGATCCAATTTATGAGGGAAACCGGACCGAAAACCGTACAAACGGCGCCTTTCGGGAAACAACACACACATCCTCACAAATCACGGGCCCCTTTGACCGGATCCATCTCCAGGACGATTCCCCCAAGAGGGAACACGACGCCGGATAGCGCTGCCATCGTCCGATCTAAACTAGACCAAAGGTTTCCCCCGGAGCATGGCAGGAAAGACAAGATGAGAGCAGCTACAACGATGCCTCCAACAAGGGAGCGACACCAGAAGGCGCTGCCATCAGCGACTCCGGCCACAACCGGATTACGACTTTCGCCGGCCGTCTCACCTACATAGTTCGAGCTCAGGATCCGATCAGCTTGCACACCAAACCACTACCCCTGCCTCCACGGCAAACCACACATCCCCATCAAGCTTGACATGCTTCCAACCTTGCATCCGCGTCCCCCACTGGACGGAGGATGCAACCCCGCAGCGGAGCCATTCTTCTCCCATCAGAAGGATGCAACCAAGCAGGACACCATTCGTCTCCTCAAGGATGAAACGCCTACGGGCCATTCATCTCCCAACGAAGGATGCAACAACTGCAACAACGCCATTCCTCTCCCTCTAGCCACCACCATCTCATCCTCCCACCTGCAGCAGCGTTGAGCTTTCCGAACCACCATGAGGAGGATGCAACACCGAGCAGGGTGCCATTCATCTCCCTCCTCACCTCGCGCACGGGTTGTGGCCCGTGGCCACGCCGACCACGCCATTGACCGAGCCGCCTCCAGACCCCCAGCGACCAGGGTCGGCGGCTGCCGTCTCAAGCTACCTCGGGCCAGCGCGAGCAGGCACACACGAACCCCACTAGCGTCGTGCCTGCCGCGCCCTCCGGCGCTGCTGCCTCCACCGGCCAGACACTGAAGGAAATATGCCCTGGAGGCAATAATAAAGTTGTTATTTATATTTCCTTATATCATGATAAATGTTTATTATTCATGCTAGAATTGTATTAACCGGAAACTTAGTACATGTGTGAATACATAGACAAACAGAGTGTCACTAGTATGCCTCTACTTGACTAGCTCGTTGAATCAAAGATGATTAAGTTTCCTAGCCATAGACATGAGTTGTCATTTGATTAACGGGATCACATCACTAGAGAATGATGTGATTGACTTGACCCATTTCGTTAGCTTAGCACTTGATCGTTTAGTATGTTGCTATTGCTTTCTTCAAGACTTATACATGTTCCTATGACTATGAGATTATGCAACTCCCGAATACCGGAGGAACACCTTGTGTGCTATCAAACGTCACAACATAACTGAGTGATTATAAAGATGCTCTACATGTGTCTCCGAAGGTGTTTGTTGAGTTGTCATAGATCGAGATTAGGATTTGTCACTCCGATTGTCGGAGAGGTATCTCTGGGCCCTCTCGGTAATGCACATCACTATAAGCCTTGCAAGCAATGCAACTAATGAGTTAGTTGCGGGATGATGTATTACGGAACGAGTAAAGAGACTTGCTGGTAACGAGATTGAACTAGGTATTGAGATACCGACGATCGAATCTCAGGCAAGTAACATACTGATGACAAAGGGAACAACGTATGTTGTTATGCGGTTTGACCGATAAAGATCTTCGTAGAATATGTGGGAGCCAATATGAGCATCCAGGTTCCGCTATTGGTTATTAACCGGAGACGTGTCTCGGTCATGTCTACATAGTTCTCAAACCCGTAGGGTCCGCACGCTTAACGTTAGGTGACGACCGACGTTATGAGTTTATGTGTTTTGATGTACAAAAGGTAGTTCGGAGTCCCGGATGTGATCACGGACATGACGAGGAGTCTTGAAATGGTCGAGACATAAAGATCGATATATTGGATGACTATGTTTGGACTTCGGAAGTGTTCCGGGCAAGTTCGGACAAATACCGGAGTACCGGGGGGGGGGGGGTGTTACCGGAACCCCCCGGGGAGTGTAATGGGCCTATTGGGCCTTAGTGGAGAAGAGGAGGGGCAGCCAGGGCAGGCCACGCGCCCCCTCCCCCTCTAGTCCGAATTGGACAAGGAAGGGGGGCGGCGCACCCCTTTTTCCTTCCCCCTCTCTCCTCCTTCCTTCCCTCCTACTCCTACTCTTGGAAGGGTTGGAGTCCTACTCCCGATGGGAGTAGGACTCCCCTTGGGGCGCTGATACGTCTCCAACGTATCTATAATTTTTGATTGCTCCATGCTACTTTATCTACTGTTTTAAGCAATATTGGGCTTTATTATCCACTTTTATATTATTTTTGGGACTAACCTATTAACCGGAGGCCCTGCCCAGATTTGCTGTTTTATGCCTATTTCAGTGTTTCGAGGAAAAGGAATATCAGACGGAGTCAAAACAGAACGAAATCAACTAGAGAAGTTATTTTTGGAAGGAAAGCCACCCGATGGACTTGGAGTGGACATGAGGGAAGAAGGGAGGTGCCCACGAGGGTGGGGGGCACGCCCCCTGCCTCGTGCCCCCCCCCCTTCGGTCCACCGACGTACCCCTTTCACCCATATATACCTACGTACCCTAAAACTTCCAGAACAGAAGATAGATCGGGAGTTTCGCCGCCGCAAGCCTCTGTAGCCACCAAAAACCACTCGGGAGCCCGTTCCGGCGCCCTGCCGGAGGGGGAACCCATCACCGGTGGCCATCTTCATCATCCCGGCGCTATCCATGACGAGGAGGGAGTAGTTCACCCTCGGGGCTGAGGGTATGTACCAGTAGCTATGTGTTTGATCTCTCTCTCTCTCTCTCTCTCTCGTGTTCTCTCTCGTGTTCCCTCTATGGCACGATCTTGATGTATCCCGAGCTTTGCTATTGTAGTTGGATCTTATGATGTTTCTCCCCCTCTACTCTCTTGTGATGAATTGAGTGTCCCCTTTGAAGTTATCTTATCGGATTGAGTCTTTTATGAGAACACTTGATGTATGTCTTGCCGTGATTATATGTGGTGACAATGGGATATCATGTGCCACTTGATGTGTGTTTTGGTGATCAACTTGCGGGTTTCGTGACATTGGGAACCTATGCATAGGGGTTGGCACACGTTCTTGACTCTCCGGTAGAAACTTTGGGGCACTCTTTGAAGTACTTTGTGTTGGTTGGATGAATTTGAGATTGTGTGATGCATATCGTATAATCATGCCCATGGATACTTGAGGTGACAATGGAGTATCTAGGTGACATTAGGGTTTTGGTTGATTTGTGTTTTAAGGTGTTATTCTAGTACGAACTCTTTTATAGATCGATCCGAAAGAATAACTTTGAGGTGGTTTCGTACCCTACCATAATCTCTACGTTTGTTCTCCGCTATTAGTGGCTTCGGAGTGACTCTTTGTTGCATGTTGAGGGCTTGTTATATGATCTATCTATGTTATTATTATTGAGAGAACTTGCACTAGTGAAAGTATGAACCCTAGGCCTTGTTTCCTATCATTGCAATACCATTTACGCTCACTTTTATCTTTAGTTACCTTGCTGTTTTTATTATTTCAGATTAAAAAACCTATATCTACCATCCATATTGCATTTGTATCACCATCTCTTCGCTGAACTAGTGCACCTATATAATTTACCATTGTATTGGGTGTGTTGGGGTCACAAGAGACTCTTTGTTATTTGATTGCAGGGTTGTTTGAGAGAGACCATCTTCATCCTACGCCTCCTACGGATTGATAAACCTTAGGTCATCCACTTGAGGGAAATTTGCTACTGTCCTACAAACAGTGCACTTGCAGGCCCAACAACGTCTACAAGAAGAAGGTTGTGTAGTAGAAATCAAGCGCACCTAGGAGGCCGGCCCCTCCCCCTCCTCCACTCCTTTATATACCGTGGAGGGGGGAACCCCATAGATACACAAGTTGATCATTGATCTCTTAGCCGTGTGTGGTGCCCCCCTCCACCATAATCCACCTCGATCATATCGTCATAGTGCTTAGGCGAGCCCTGCGCCAGTAGCTTCATCATCACCGTCATCACGCCGTCGTGCTGACGAAACTCTCCCTCGAAGCTCTACTGGATCGTGAATTTGGGGGACGTCATTGAGCTGAACGTGTGCAGATCGCGGAGGTGCCGTATGTTCGGTACTAGGATCGATCGATCGTGAAGACGTACGACTACATCAACCGCGTTGTCATATCGCTTCCGCTTTCGGCTACGAGGGTACATGGACAACACTCTCCCCTCTCGTTGCTATGCATCACCATGATCTTGCATGTGCGTAGGAAATTTTTGAAATTACTACGTTCCCCAACAGTGATATCAGAGCCAGGTTTATGCGTAGATGTTATATGCACGAGTAGAACACAAGTGAGTTGTGAGCGATACTAGTCATACTTCTTACCAGCATGTCATACTTTGATTCGGCGGTATTGTTGAATGAAGTGGCTCGGACCAGCATTACGCGTACGCTTATGCAAGACTGGTTCTACCGACGTGCTTCGCACACAGGTGGCTGGCGGGTGTCAGTTTCTCCAACTTTAGTTGAATCGAGTGTGGCTACGCCTGGTCCTTGTTGAAGGTTAAAACAACACATACTTGACGAAATATCGTTGTGGTTTTGATGCATAGGTAAGAACGGCTCTTGCTCAGCCTGTAGCAGCCATGTAAAACTTGCAACAACAAAGTAGAGGACGTCTAACTTGTTTTTGCAGGGCATGTTGTGATGTGATATGGTCAAGACATGATGCTAAATTTTATTGTATGAGATGATCATGTTTTATAACGGAGTTACCGACAACTGGCAGGAGCCATATGGTTATCGCTTTATTGTATGAAATGCAATCGCCATGTAATTGCTTTACTTTATTACTAAGCGGTAGCGATAGTCGTAGAAACAATAGTTGGCGAGTCGACAACGATGCTACGATGGAGATCAAGGTGTCGCGCCGGTGACGATGGTGATCATGACGGTGCTTTGGAGACTGAGATCAAAGGCACAAGATGATGATGGCCATATCATATCACTTATATTGATTGCATGTGATGTTTATCCTTTATGCATCTTATTTTTCTTAGTTCGACGGTAGCATTATAATATGATATCTCACTAAATTTCAAGGTACAAGTGTTCTCCCTGAGTATGCACCGTTGCGACAGTTCTTCATGCTGAGACACCACGTGATGATCGGGTGTGAATAAGCTCTACATTCACATACAACGGGTGTAAGCCAGTTTTGCACACGCAGAATACTCGGGTTAAACTTGACGTGCCTAGCATATGCAGATATGGCCTCAGAACACTGGAGACCGAAAGGTCGAGCGTGAATCATATAGAAGATATGATCAACATAGTGATGTTCACCATTGAAAACTACTCCATCTCACGTGATGATCGGACATGGTTTAGTTGATATGGATCACGTGATCACTTAGATGATTAGAGGGATGTCTATCTAAGTGGGAGTTCTTAAGTAATATGATTAATTGAACTTTAATTTATCATGAACTTAGTCCTGGTAGTATTAATTAGCATATCTATGTTGTAGATCAATAGCTCGCGTTTAGCTCCCCTGTTTTATTTTTGATATGTTCCTAGAGAAAACTAAGTTGAAAGATGTTGGTGGCAATGATGCGGATTGGATCCGTGATCTAAGGATTATCCTCATTGCTGCACAGAAGAATTATATCCTTGATGCACCGCTAGGTGACAAACCAATTGCAGGAGCAAATGCAGGCGTTATGAATGTTTGGCAAGCTTGATATGATGACTACTTGATAGTTTAGTGCACCATGCTTTACGGCTTAGAATCGGGGCTTCAAAGACGTTTTTGAAACGCCACAGATCATATGAGATGTTCCAAGAGTTGAAATTAGTATTTCGGACTCATGCCCATGTCGAAAGGTATGAGACCTTTGACAAGTACTTTGCCCACAAGATGGAGGAGAATAGCTTAGCTAGTGAGCATGTGCTCAGAATGTCTGAGTACTACAATCACTTGAATCAACTGGGAGTTAATCTTCCAGATAAGATAGTGATTGATAGAGTCCTCTAGTCACTATCACCAAGTTACTAGAACTTCGTGATGAACTATAATATGCAAGGGATAACGGAAACGATTCCCAAGCTCTTCATGATGCTAAAATCGACGAAGGTAGAAATCAAGAAAAGCATCAAGTGTTGATGGTTGACAAGACCACTAGTTTCAAGAAAAGGGCAAAGGGAAGAAGGGGAACTTAAAAAGAACAGCAAGCAAGTTGCTGCTCCCGTAAAGAAGCCCAAAGCTAGACCCAAGCCTGAAACTGAGTGCTTCTACTGCAAAGGAAATGGTCACACAATATCACACAATATGTAAGAATAGAACTTTATATAGACCAAGAATATAAATTTGTTGCGAGCCCTAGAAAATGTACTAGGAAGCCATAAAATGATTTTTTTAATCCATGCCTTTTGGTGTGGTTTCTGCATAAAATGATGCCACCACGTACGCTGCCTTGAAAATGAACTCGGCATGATGGTTTCTCATGCAGGATCTGGTGATTATCCTGGCCGCGTCAGAAATTGAATGGTGTAGTGTTGTGCGAAAATGAACTCGGTGGGATGGTTTTCACATGCAGGATCTGGTGTCATGCTGATCAAGTCGGAAATCAAGTGGTGCAGTGTTGTGTGAAAATAGTCTGGTAGAGATGATGAATCGAGGCATTGGTGGTGTCAACCTTAATTGACTATTTAGACTCCACAATAATATTTTACACAACTTCTTTTTTTCAAATGTTAGCATTACCACTAAATTCATTGAACATGATAAGAAGAAGGTTGATCCAATTTATGAGGGAAACCGGACCGAAAACCGTACAAACGGCGCCTTTCGGGAAACAACACACACATCCTCACAAATCACGGGCCCCTTTGACCGGATCCATCTCCAGGACGATTCCCCCAAGAGGGAACACGACGCCGGATAGCGCTGCCATCGTTCGATCTAAACTAGACCAAAGGTTTCCCCCGGAGCATGGCAGGAAAGACAAGATGAGAGCAGCTACAACGATGCCTCCAACAAGGGAGCGACACCAGAAGGCACTGCCATCAGCGACTCCGGCCACAACCGGATTACGACTTTCGCCGGCCGTCTCACCTACATAGTTCGAGCTCAGGATCCGATCAGCTTGCACACCAAACCACTACCCCTGCCTCCACGGCAAACCACACATCCCCATCAAGCTTGACATGCTTCCAACCTTGCATCCGCGTCCCCCACTGGACGGAGGATGCAACCCCGCAGCGGAGCCATTCTTCTCCCATCAGAAGGATGCAACCAAGCAGGACACCATTCATCTCCTCAAGGATGAAACGCCTACGGGCCATTCATCTCCCAACGAAGGATGCAACAACTGCAACAACGCCATTCCTCTCCCTCTAGCCACCACCATCTCATCCTCCCACCTGCAGCAGCGTTGAGCTTTCCGAACCACCATGAGGAGGATGCAACACCGAGCAGGGTGCCATTCATCTCCCTCCTAACCTCGCGCACGGGTTGTGGCCCGTGGCCACGCCGACCACGCCATTGGCCGAGCCGCCTCCAGACCCCCAGCGACCAGGGTCGGCGGCTGCCGTCTCAAGCTACCTCGGGCCAGCGCGAGCAGGCACACACGAACCCCACTAGCGTCGTGCCTGCCGCGCCCTCCGGCGCTGCTGCCTCCACCGGCCAGACACTGAAGGAAATATGCCCTGGAGGCAATAATAAAGTTGTTATTTATATTTCCTTATATCATGATAAATGTTTATTATTCATGCTAGAATTGTATTAACCGGAAACTTAGTACATGTGTGAATACATAGACAAACAGAGTGTCACTAGTATGCCTCTACTTGACTAGCTCGTTGAATCAAAGATGATTAAGTTTCCTAGCCATAGACATGAGTTGTCATTTGATTAACGGGATCACATCACTAGAGAATGATGTGATTGACTTGACCCATTTCGTTAGCTTAGCACTTGATCGTTTAGTATGTTGCTATTGCTTTCTTCAAGACTTATACATGTTCCTATGACTATGAGATTATGCAACTCCCGAATACCGGAGGAACACCTTGTGTGCTATCAAACGTCACAACATAACTGGGTGATTATAAAGATGCTCTACATGTGTCTCCGAAGGTGTTTGTTGAGTTGTCATAGATCGAGATTAGGATTTGTCACTCCGATTGTCGGGGAGGTATCTCTGGGCCCTCTCGGTAATGCACATCACTATAAGCCTTGCAAGCAATGCAACTAATGAGTTAGTTGCGGGATGATGTATTACGGAACGAGTAAAGAGACTTGCTGGTAACGAGATTGAACTAGGTATTGAGATACTGACGATCGAATCTCAGGCAAGTAACATACCGATGACAAAGGGAACAACGTATGTTGTTATGCGGTTTGACCGATAAAGATCTTCGTAGAATATGTGGGAGCCAATATGAGCATCCAGGTTCCGCTATTGGTTATTAACCGGAGACGTGTCTCGGTCATGTCTACATAGTTCTCAAACCCGTAGGGTCCGCACGCTTAACGTTAGGTGACGACCGACATTATGAGTTTATGTGTTTTGATGTACAAAAGGTAGTTCGGAGTCCCGGATGTGATCACGGACATGACGAGGAGTCTTGAAATGGTCGAGACATAAAGATCGATATATTGGATGACTATGTTTGGACTTCAGAAGTGTTCCGTGCAAGTTCAGACAAATACCAGAGTACCGGGGGGGGGGGGGGTTACCGGAACCCCCCGGGGAGTGTATTGGGCCTATTGGGCCATAGTGGAGAAGAGGAGGGGCAGCCAGGGCAGGCCACGCGCCCCCTCCCCCTCTAGTCTGAATTGGACAAGGAAGGGGGGCGGCGCACCCCTTTTTCCTTCCCCCTCTCTCCTCCTTCCTTCCCTCCTACTCCTACTCTTGGAAGGGTTGGAGTCCTACTCCCGATGGGAGTAGGACTCCCCTTGGGGCGCTGATACGTCTCCAACATATCTATAATTTTTGATTGCTCCTGTCAGGACCCCGACTCAATGTCACATCGATCTAGCCTGTAACACCTCATATCACTTTGCGGCCTCACGCACGGTATTCCCACGGGTGTCGCCTTACCTTTGCCCGGGACCATTTGCGCCTTTTGGCTCACGTATATCATGATGTCGCTAGCATCCATATGATAAGGAGCCCGGGCTGACATGACTAGTCGTAAACCCAAAGTGGCACAGACTTACAGGGACAGGCATCCATGACCCAGCATCGAACGTGTCGGTCATCAGCAAGTGGGTCCGGGCTGTAGCACTGGGCTAGCAGGACTCCGGTAAACCGGGCTGTAGCGGGCTAACAGGGCTCCGGTACTCAATGCGTGACATTTCCCCGAAGGGACAGACACAGGAACGAAGAAGGACACATGCCGGCCAGCCTAAGTGTTCCGGAGCAGTAGCAAGCTACCATGGCTCAATGGA
The DNA here is from genome assembly GCF_018294505.1 of Triticum aestivum. Lineage (NCBI taxonomy): Eukaryota > Viridiplantae > Streptophyta > Magnoliopsida > Poales > Poaceae > Triticum > Triticum aestivum. The sequence goes on from NC_057795.1 coordinate 18,722,256, forward strand.
AACACTAGGAGACATTTCCCGGTAAGAGAGGCTACTAAAGATAAACAACTAGATAGTCAGATCCCACACATACCAAGCATTTCAATCATACACACAATATGCTCGATATGTGCAAATACAACAAGGCATCACAACATGACTCTATGACACAAGTACTTTATTTAAAGGCTCAGAGAGCCATACATAACATACATACAAGTACGGGTCACACGACCCACATTCAAGTCATACAGTCATACAAACCAGTAGCGGAAGTAACTTGTCTGAGTACAGACAACTAGTAAAATAAAAGAGGCTTGGAAAGCCTAGCTATACTACATGGTCCTTCACAAGCTCAGGATTACCACCTGGGCCTCAGTCTACTCATCGATGTCAATGTCTACGAAGAACCCATCAGAAGGGGTTGCAGCGTCTTCTGTAAAATGTAAATTATAGCAACATGAGTACAAAGGTACCCAGCAAGACTTACATCAGATCCTACATACATGCACATTATCAAGAAGGGTTGGTGGAGTTATTGCAGCAAGCCAGCTTTGACTCTTGGCTAAGCTAACTTACGAGACACCAACTTGAAATGGTTTTGCGCACACGAGTCCACTACTCACCACTTCAATACACCACCGAGGATCCATCTCCGTCATCCTACGGAAGAGCCATCCTCGGCACTCACGCTTATCTTGAGGCTTTTAGTAGTTTCCAGTTTACTTGTCTATGAACTGTATAAGCAACCAAGTAGTCCTTTACCGCGGACGCAGCTATTCGAATAGATCATGTTAACCCTGTAGGGGTGTACTTCTTCATACATGTTTCCACCACTTAGCGTCTGCACACGACATGTGCTCGGCAGACTTCAAGCGAAAGCCGACGTGGGTGTAGACCACGACCTACCTAAACACCTAAGTCTCTAGTCTAGGTTTATCGCCTATCCAGGTTCCATCCGTAGGGAGTCCGGCCGAGGTTTCCCATACGGCCCCGAACGATGTGTACAGGGTTCCCGAGATACCTAACGGGTATTCGATACACCGTGCCACGTACCTACCGCATCACAGCCCACCCCGCGGGTTAGCGCTGTCCACGGCCTCCAGTAAGCTACAAACACCAGAAACTACTTGCAACTCCTGGACAGAGGACTAGGGTGAATAAGAAGTTGAGCGGGGTCATATTTCAGGGCCCAATGCATGGTAGTAGCTGAATCTTAAATCACGCATACAGATCTCAGTTCTTAAGGTCGGCTTCAATGAAACAACCCACCATGTACTCCTACATGGCCTCTCATCGATACCTTTACCAAATCGTGTTCACCACATCACTCTCATTACCGACATGATCATTTCACTCTAGCCCATCACCCAGATGAACCAGACCTGACACGACTCTAAGCATAGCAGGCATAGCAAGGTAGGAACAACACATACATATGGCTCAATCAATTCCTACACATGCTAGTGGGTTTCATCTAATTACTGTGGCAATGACAGGTCATGCAGAGGAAATGGGTTCAACTACCGTAGCACACAGCAGTTTGAAACGCGTTGTCTTAATGCAGTAAAAGAGAGCAAGAGCGAGAACATGGGATTGTATCGATATGATCAAATGGTTGGTTGCTTGCCTGATGGATCGATGCACGGATACGGTTCTTCGCTAGGGTAATCACGGTACTCCTCGGAGGCAGAACCTGCCGCAAAGAACACCGATACACAACCATCACCAAACAATGTGCGACAATATGATGCATGCATGAAACATGGCAATATGAGTGTGTTGGGCTAATGCAACTAAAACCAGATGGGTTTGAATCAATTTGAACCAAAGATTCAAATTTCAAACTCATAAATGGCCCTTTAAAGTGTTTTATCTTGTTCTGCACTAAACCTCAAGTTAGTTTGTTTAAACATGCATGAAACTAGTACAGATGGATAGATTGGATTTTTCTGATCATTTTTCATATATAATTTGTTTGATTTGGAGCTACGGTTGAATTTATATGAATTTTTGAAGTTTGCAACAATTTCTGGAATTTATAAATCATTTTAGATTTATTTTAATTTCAGAAAAGGTTTACTGCGTCAGCATGAGGTCATGCTTACCTCAGCAAGTCAACAGACCCGGTCCAGGTCAAACCTGACGCGTGGGTCCAGGGTGTCAGTGGATAATTAACTAATTTAATTTAGTTTAAACTAATTTGGATAATTAGCAGAAGGGGGCCCCACCTGTCATTGACTCAACAGAGTCAACCAGGGCCCACCTGTGGTCAAAGTCAAAATGGCTGCACCGGCGTTTAGCCGCCGGCGAGCCCGACGCGGCGGCGGAAGTGGTTTTGGCCGTTCTGGCCACCAAATGGGGCGCGGAAGGCATCTACGTGGAGCTGGGGACGAACCGCAGCTTTTGGTGGAGCGAGTTGAGGTCGAGGTGGCCGGAGTTGGCGCCGGCGACGACCTAGGCGATCACCGGAGTTCGGGTAAAGGCGAACTCGGGGCTAGGGTGTGCGGTGAGGTGCAGGGAGTGCACGGTTGGACTCAACGCAGCGTGCTGAGTGCGTTGGACACCGTGAGGTGGCTGGAGGATGGCCGGGAGCACGTCGGTGACGAGATCCGCGGCGGTGCGTACGGGTGATCTTCGTGCGGTGGCTACACGGCTCGGGGCGAGAGAGGAAGGGTAGGAGGGGTAGCTAGGCTCACAGAGCACCCGTAGAGGCCACCGGCAGGGTCGGGGACGAGCTGATGCGGCGACGGCGTTGAAGGGGATCTCTGGCGACGACGAACTCGGGCGAGGTCGGTGCGGTGGACTCGGGCCACACGAGCACACGGGGCTTGGCTTGCTCGAAGGAGAGGAGGGTGGCGGAGCTCGTGGACACGGTGGCACGGCGTGGGGTTGACGGAGAGCGCGTCCACGGCGTAGGCACGACGGCGGTGGCGTCGGCCATGGCTGGGGAGCGCGAGGGGGAGGAGCTGGAGAGGAGAGGGGGCGTCTGGGGGGTTCGGGGGAGAGAGAGGGGTCGATCCACGTCGTTAGCCGGGCGAGTGGAGCGGCGAGGTGGCGAGCAGGTGCGTGGCACCCATGCGGTGCTCGCCGTCGAGCACCTTGCCTGCCTGCCTGGCCGGCAAGAAGCTCGCTGGCGCGGCGCTGGGCTGGGCCGGCAGGTGGGCCGGGTTGCAGGCGCCAGGTAAGTTTTCCTTTCTGTTTTTCTGTTTTTTATTTATTCTGTAAGTTTGTTGAATTATTAAAAATACTTAGGCAACTCCTAAAATCACCAAACTGCTTCTGGTCCATAGTTGGATTATTTCCAACATGAAACATTTTAGTTTGGAGATATTTGAGCATTTGAAATATTTTATAAATTTAAAATGCCCAAATTCAAATAATTATGAATTAACTCAAAGACCCTAGGATGACCTAGAAAACTGTGCATCACTTTTGGCAGAGGTTCTGAACCAGGACAAAAATGATGGACATTTTAGAAGGGCATTTCAGGTTCATTGAAATTATTTTTAGTAAACCCTAGTTGTTTCAGAGGGGGCTGGGGGTTCTGACATCCCCATTTCAGGTTTCTGTTGAAAGAATAAACATGATGCAACACTCTAATGCATGAACTAGCTAGGGTGTGACAACTCACCCCCACTCAAAAGAATCTCGTCCCGAGATTTGGGTTCCTCCGGGAAGAAGGCGGGATACTCGAGTCGAAGACGATCCTCCCTTTCCCAAGTTGCTTCATTCTCAGAATGGTGCGACCATTGAACCTTGAGAAACTTGATATTATGACGTCGAGTGGTACGCTCAGCTTGATCGAGGATACGAACGGGGTACTCTCGATACGTGAGATTATCTTGGAGATCAAGCGTTTCGTGGTCTACTCCACGGATAGGATCCGAGAAGCAACGCCTGAGTTGAGAAACGTGGAAGACGTCGTGGACTCTGGAGAGATGCGGAGGTAGTTCCAATTGGTAGGCAACTTCTCCTCGTTTTGCGAGAATGCGAAAGGGTCCAATGTAACGAGGAGCCAATTTGCCCTTGATACCGAAGCGATGGGTTCCCTTCAGAGGAGTAACCCGAAGGTAAGCCTTCTCGTCAACCTCAAAAGTCATAGCCTTATGTTTTCGGTCGTATTGACTCTTTTGACGAGATTGGGCTGTTTTCAACTTTTCACGAACGATGCGAACTTGCTCTTCTGCTTCCTGAATCATATCCGGGCCAAAGAATTGTCTTTCCCCGGTTTCTGACCAGTTAAGAGGCGTTCGACACCTTCGTCCATAGAGAACTTCAAAAGGGGCTTTGCCCAAGCTGGATTGATAGCTGTTGTTATAAGCAAATTCGGCAAATGGAAGGCACTTCTCCCAATCCATTCCGAATGAGATAACAGAAGCTCGAAGCATGTCTTCTAGAATCTGGTTGACGCGTTCCACTTGACCACTTGATTGAGGGTGGAAAGCGGTACTAAAAGAAAGGCGGGTTCCCATAGCATTTTGGAAACTTTCCCAAAATCGAGAGGTGAAAAGACTTCCTCGATCCGAGTTAATTTCCAAAGGAACACCATGGAGAGACACTATTCGGGAGATGTACAAGTCTGCTAACTGACTAGCAGTTATACTCTCACGAACAGGCAGGAAATGGGCCACTTTGGAAAGACGATCGATAACGACGAAGATAGCATTATTCCCTCTCTTGGTCCTGGGAAAACCGGTGATGAAGTCCATACCAATTTTATCCCATTTCCATTCAGGAATAGCTAGGGGTTGAAGGGTGCCAGCAGGCCGTTGATGCTCTGCTTTTACACGACGGCAGACGTCGCAATTAGCAATATACTGAGCAATTTCTCTCTTCATCCTAGTCCACCAGAACCTCTGGCGTAGGTCCTGATACATCTTGGTACTACCGGGATGAATGGTGAGAGGAGATTCATGAGCCTCCTTAAGGATCAACTGCCGTAGATGCTGGTTCTTGGGAACCACTAAACGGTTCTCAAAGTACACAACACCATGATCATTTGTGGAGAAACATCTAGCACCTCCGCTAGCAATGTTCTCCTTGATCTTAGATATTCCCTTATCTCGCTTTTGGGCAGCGATGATTTGATCCGTAAGAGTAGGTTTCGCCACCAAGGTGGAAAGAAATCCTTGAGGAACAATGTGAAGGTTAAGCTTCCGAAATTCCTCATGGAGAAGCGGTTGACTTTGTTGTAACATCAGGTTGTTACAATAAGATTTACGACTTAGCGCATCAGCCATGACGTTGGCTTTCCCTGGGGTGTAAGTTATTCCTAAGTCGAAATCTGTGATCAACTCGACCCAACGTCTTTGCCTGAGATTCAAATCCGGTTGGGTGAAGATGTACTTCAGACTTTGGTGATCAGTGAATATTTCGCAACGATTACCGAGGAGGTAATGTCGCCAGGTTTTAAGTGCATAGACTACAGCTGCAAGCTCTAGATCATGAGTAGGATAATTCTCCTCATGTGGGTGCAATTGCCGTGAAGCGTAAGCAATTACGTGTCGATCTTGCATGAGAATGCAACCTAGTCCTTGTCGCGAGGCGTCGCAGTAGATAACAAAATCCTTAGAGAAAATCTGGCGGTACCAATACGGGAGCAGATGTCAAGCGTCTTTTCAGTTCCTGAAACTGTGCTCACATTGTGGAGTCCACTCGAACTTTTTATCTTTCTTGAGGAGTTCGGTTAGAGGTTTTGCAACTTTGGAGAAGTTCTCGACAAAGCGACGCAATAGCTCGCTAGGCCAAGGAAACTCCGAACTTGCTTGACCGATTCAGGTGGAGTCCAATTAAGGACGGCTTGAACTCGCTCAGGGTTAACAGCAATGCCTTTACCAGAAATTACATGTCCAAGATAGGTCACTTCTGACAACCAGAATTCACATTTAGAAAATTTGGCATAAAGGCGATGCTCTCGAAGTTTCTTCAACACTAGCCTTAGGTGTTCGGCATGTTCTTCCTCGTTCTTGGAGTAGATGAGTATATCATCGAGGTAAACCACGACGAATTTATCCAAATACTCCATGAAGATTGAGTTCATCAACCGAGAGAAGGTGGCTGGAGCGTTGGTTAAACCGAAGGACATGACGGTGTACTCGTATTGGCCATAACGAGTAACAAAGGCCGTTTTCGGAATGTCCCCGTTTCTGATTTTGATTTGATGGTAGCCCAACCTCAAATCCATTTTAGAGAAGACTGAGGATCCAGCGAGCTGATCATACAGGTCGTTGATCCTGGGGAGCGGATATTTGTTCTTAATTGTGACCAAGTTGACAGGTCGATAATCTACAACCATCCGGTCCGTACCATCCTTCTTCTTGACGAAGAGGACGGGGCAAGCCCAAGGAGATGAACTAGGTCGGATGAAACCCTTTTTCAAGGACTCATCGAGTTGTTTCTTAAGCTCGGCTAGTTCAAAAGGTGCCATCTTGTAGGGTCTTCTGGAAATCGGGACAGTTCCTGGAATGAGATCTATCACGAATTCGACATCTCTGTCAGGTGGAACACCTGGCAATTCCTCTGGGAAGACATCCGGAAAGTCACGGACTACCGGAACGTCCTCAAGGTCTGGCAAAGGGCTGGCGTTAAGAGAATATAACTGTCGCTTGGCTATTCGGGTCAAGACATTGACTATCTTCCCCGAAGGATGGGTGAGTTGAACAGTCCTAGAGAAGCAATCAATTTTGGCATGATGGGCTGACATCCAGTCCATACCCAAGATGATATTAATATCCGAAGATTTGAGGGCTATCAAAGATGCGAGAAAAACAAGTTTGTCGACTTGAATTTCATTTCCATGGCTTACTCTAGAAGTTTGCCATTTGGATCCCGGAGTTTGAATTACCATAGAGGTGGGCATCTCACAGAATGTGGTGTTATGCAGACGAGCATAGCTCTCGGATATAAATGAATGAGATGCTCCTGTATCGAAAAGAACAGATGCCGGGTGGCAATTAACAAGGAGTGTACCGAGAACGACGTTGGGATCTTCTTGAGCCTCTTCCGCAGAAACACAATTAACATGGCCACGAGCAGTGGTGGCCGGCTTGGCGTAGAACACTTTCCCTGTCGGCTTGTCGAGGCCAACAGTTTTTGCTGTCTGGTTGGGGTTGGTTTGGGGACACTCGCGCATATAGTGGCCTGATTCCCCACACTTGAAGCACGTCACGGAACTGGTGCGTGGGGGAGCATTGTTGGTTGGACCACCATAGGGCTTGGCTGGTGCATATTGCTGAGCTGGGCGAGGCGCCTGATAGGATGGCCTCGGTGTAAACCTGGGTGGCAGGGCAGTGTTAGGCACCCATACACGGCGCTTCTGTGGTCCAGCACCGGATGAGGAACCCAAGTCACGGCCATGCTTGCGTGATGCGTCGAAATCAGTCTGTCCCGTCTCAGCACTGATGGCTTTATTCACAAGCTTCTGAAAAGAGGTGCACTCATGCAGACGGAGGTCACGACGGAGCTCAGGACTAAGCCCCTTACGGAACCTTGCCTGCTTCTTGGCATCAGTAGAAACTTCCTCTGTTGCATAACGGGCAAGGTTACCAAACTCCCTGCTGTAAGCGTCAACAGAGAGTCGACCTTGAGTGAAACTACAGAACTACTCACGTTTATGGTCCATGAGACCCTCCGGAATGTGATGTTCATGGAAAGCCTCGCTGAATTCAGCCCAAGTAGTGACGTGGCCCGCTGGGCGCATAGCTTCATAATTCTCCCACCAGAGACTGGCGGGGCCTTCGAGATGATATGCAGCAAAGGTGACCCTATCAGCCTCAGCTACGAGTGCAGAATGCAGTTTGTGAGTAATACTGCGAAGCCAGTCATCGGCGTCGAGAGGCTCGACGGAGTGGTGGAAGGTAGGTGGATGTAACTTGATGAAATCACTGAGTGACACCAAGTTAGTCCTCTAATGGTGTGTTGTGTTCTGTTCAATACGCTCCAACAAACGGTTGGTCTCCCGCTTGTTTCTCTCAGCCTCTAGCATAACTTCTGCCAGAGAGGGAGGGTGAGGCAGATTTGTATCCCCAACTCTGCTACCTTCGGCCTGCTCTGGGGGAGCAGGGTTGTTGTGGGTGTTGACCATCCTAGGAGAACAAGACAATGGTTAAGTCCAAAATGATAAGATTCCGACATAGAATGTAGAATGTAATGGACAACTCAGAATGCAAGATGATCATCCGTATGACATGGAAGATACAGAAACTACTTCATTTATTCCATCGTCATACACACCATACAAGGTTTAGTACAGAACCAAACAAAGTACTACTATGGTGAGAAGAGGATTACAGCTCATCGGAGGCATCCCAAGCTCCTATACATTATTTTTCCTACACCCCCGGAATTACTACACGCTAAGTCATATTCGACAAGTCACGCAGGACGGTGGAAATACAACTATTACAATACCTAGTGGAACTACTACTATCTCAGTCATCTCTGTAGTAGTTCTCATAGAAGTCTCCTCCATAACCTGGAAGTTCAACGTGAGCATCCGGAAACAAACGGTCCTGAGGAGCCTGTGGACCAAAAGGGCTAGGGTGAGGTCTTGGACCAACAAACGGTGGCCTGCGAGGACCACGAGGTGGGGTGATGCCTCCCACATCACGCCAATCCATCATGTCCAGCAGAGCAGACCTAACAGGATACAAATCTCTCATATCCATGCATCCAGCTTGCACAGCCGGTGCAAACCGAGTCAAGGTGGCCCAATGATCGGCGCGGGTGTTGAAAAGCTCCATTCTCAAGGCCCGATTCTCTCGGTCCTTATCCTCGAGCAACTCAGCAGTGGTGCGAGTTAGTGAGTCCTCTTGACTGGAGTCAGCATAGATAGCCCGGAGATAACCGTGCGCTCCAGGAAGTGAAGCTGGCATATACCGAAAGTCGGTGTTGCGAAGCAGGCCAGTCCTGACTCGCATGATGGTCATCATAGAATAAGCCGCATCTTGCACGGCCATCTCAATAGTAACACCGAGCCCATAGGAGCAGTGAAGAGCCTCGGTAGAACCAGGATAAGAGGGAAATATCCGGACGGTGCAAAGATACTGGCTTTGGTTAAAATCTCGAAACTGCTCTTCGACCGTGTATTCGGGATACCAACGGTAACCCGTCTCGATCATCACTCGGACTAACATGGCCGTATGACCGGTCACACCAATGCATCGGGTCAGGCGAACCACTTGATTTTGGTCGCGAGTGGCCATCTGAAAGCACAACCATAATGCAAAGGCATTAGAATTCCTAGCAAAATTTCGACAGCATAACGGCTCTAAATGCTCAAGAAGGGTTTGAGACATTTATCAAAAAATTGCATAGACACTCAACAATATCATATCAAGGTTCTGGGTTCAACTTATCAGCATAACAAGGTAGTAGAACTGAACTAGGCTTGTAGTCATCAAACCTATAAGGTACTACTGATTCGTAACACGTGAACCTGATAGAGAGAGAAGATCCTAATCCTTAATCCCCGGTAGAAGAATGGACTGACTCAGATCAGAATGCCATGAGGTAAAGAAGTAAAAGAGCCTTACGTACCATCCCACAATCAATTCCCCTACATATAACTAAAGCATTTCTAGACTCAACATCGACCAGTTTGGCTTGGAGAACCTACAGGCAGTCCGGCTCTGATGCCAACGCTGTCAGGACCCCGACTCAATGTCACATCGATCTAGCATGTAACACCTCATATCACTTTGCGGCCTCACGCACGGTATTCCCACGGGTGTCGCCTTACCTTTGCCCGGGACCGTTTGCGCCTTTTGGCTCACGTATATGATGATGTCGCTAGCATCCATATGATAAGGAGCCCGGGCTGACATGACTAGTCGTAAACCCAAAGTGGCACAGACTTACAGGGACAGGCATCCATGACCCAGCATCGAACGTGTCGGTCATCAGCAAGTGGGTCCGGGCTGTAGCACTGGGCTAGCAGGACTCCGGTAAACCGGGCTGTAGCGGGCTAACAGGGCTCCGGTACTCAATGCGTGACATTTCCCCGAAGGGACAGACACAGGAACGAAGAAGGACACATGCCGGCCAGCCTAAGTGTTCCGGAGCAGTAGCAAGCTACCATGGCTCAATGGAAACACTAGAAGACATTTCCCGGTAAGAGAGGCTACTAAAGATAAACAACTAGATAGTCAGATCCCACACATACCAAGCATTTCAATCATACACACAATATGCTCGATATGTGCAAATACAACAAGGCATCACAACATGACTCTATGACACAAGTACTTTATTTAAAGGCTCAGAGAGCCATACATAACATACATACAAGTACGGGTCACACGACCCACATTCAAGTCATACAGTCATACAAACCAGCAGCGGAAGTAACTTGTCTGAGTACAGACAACTAGTAAAATAAAAGAGGCTTGGAAAGCCTAGCTATACTACGTGGTCCTTCACAAGCTCAAGATTACCACCTGGGCCTCAGTCTACTCATCGATGTCAATGTCTACGAAGAACCCATCAGAAGGGGTTGCAGCGTCTTCTGTAAAATGTAAATTATAGCAACATGAGTACAAATGTACCCAGCAAGACTTACATCAGATCCTACATACATGCACATTATCAAGAAGGGTTGGTGGAGTTATTGCAGCAAGCCAGCTTTGACTCTTGGCTAAGCTAACTTACGAGACACCAACTTGAAATGGTTTTGCGCACACGAGTCCACTACTCACCACTTCAATACACCACCGAGGATCCACCTCCGTCATCCTACGGAAGAGCCATCCTCGGCACTCACGCTTATATTAAGGCTTTTAGTAGTTTCCAGTTTACTTGTCTATGAACTGTATAAGCAACCAAGTAGTCCTTTACCGCGGACGCGGCTATTCGAATAGATCATGTTAACCCTGTAGGGGTGTACTTCTTCATACATGTTTCCACCACTTAGCGTCTGCACACGACATGTGCTCGGCAGACTTCAAGCGAAAGCCGACGTGGGTGTAGACCACGACCTACCTAAACACCTAAGTCTCTAGTCCAGGTTTATCGCCTATCCAGGTTCCATCCGCAGGGAGTCCGGCCGAGGTTTCCCATACGGCCCCAAACGATGTGTACAGGGTTCCCGAGATACCTAACGGGTATTCGATACACCGTGCCACGTACCTACCGCATCACAGCCCACCCCGCGGGTCAGCGCTGTCCACGGCCTCCAGTAAGCTACAAACACCAGAAACTACTTGCAACTCCTGGACAGAGGACTAGGGTGAATAAGAAGTCGAGCGGGGTCATATTTCAGGGCCCAATGCATGGTAGTAGCTGAATCTTAAATCACGCATACAGATCTCAGTTCTTAAGGTCGGCTTCAATGAAACAACCCACCATGTACTCCTACATGGCCTCTCATCGATACCTTTACCAAATCGTCTAGCCCATCACCCAGATGAACCAGACATGACACAACTCTAAGCATAGCAGGCATAGCAAGGTAGGAACAACACATACATATGGCTCAATCAATTCCTACACATGCTAGTGGGTTTCATCTAATTACTGTGGCAATGACAGGTCATGCAGAGGAAATGGGTTCAACTACCATAGCACACAGCAGTTTGAAACGCGTTGTCTTAATGCAGTAAAAGAGAGCAAGAGCAAGAACATGGGATTGTATCGATATGATCAAATGGTTGGTTGCTTGCATGATGGATCGATGCATGGATACGGTTCTTCGCTAGGGTAATCACGGTACTCCTCGGAGGCAGAACCTGCCGCAAAGAACATTGATACACAACCATCACCAAACAATGTGCGACAATATGATGCATGCATGAAACATGGCAATATGAGTGTGTTGGGCTAATGCAACTAAAACCAGATGGGTTTGAATCAATTTGAACCAAAGATTCAAATTTCAAACTCATAAATGGCCCTTTAAAGTGTTTTATCTTGTTCTGCACTAAACCTCAAGTTAGTTTGTTTAAACATGCATGAAACTAGTACAGATGGATAGATTGGATTTTTCTGATCATTTTTCATATATAATTTGTTTGATTTGGAGCTACGGTTGAATTTATATGAATTTTTGAACTTTGCAACAATTTCTGGAATTTATAAATCATTTTAGATTTATTTTAATTTCAGAAAAGGTTTACTGCGTCAGCATGAGGTCATGCTGACCTCAGCAAGTCAACAGACCCGGTCCAGGTCAAACCTGACGCGTGGGTCCAGGGTATCAGTGGATAATTAACTAATTTAATTTAGTTTAAACTAATCTGGATAATTAGCAGAAGGGGGCCCCACCTGTCATTGACTCAACAGAGTCAACCAGGGCCCACCCGTGGTCAAAGTCAAAATGGCTGCACCGGTGTTTAGCCGCCGGCGAGCCCGACGCGGCGGCGGAAGTGGTTTTGGCCGTTCCGGCCACCAAATGGGGCGCGGAAGGCATCTACGTGGAGCTGGGGACGAACCGCAGCTCTTGGTGGAGCGAGTTGAGGTCGGGGTGGCCGGAGTTGGCGCCGGCGACGACCTAGGCGGTCAGCGGAGTTCGGGTGAAGGCGAACTCGGGGCTAGGGTGTGCGGTGAGGTGCGGGGAGTGCACGGTTGGACTCAACGCAGCGTGGTGAGGGCGTTGGACACCGTGAGGTGGCCGGAGGATGGCCGGGAGCACGTCGGCGACGAGATCTGCGGTGGTGCGTGCGGGTGATCTTCGTGCGGTGGCTACACGGCTCGGGGCGAGAGAGGAAGGGTAGGAGGGGTAGCTAGGCTCACAGAGCACCCGTAGAGGCCACCGGCGGGGTCGGGGACGAGCTGATGCGGCGACGGTGTTGAAGGGGATCTCCGGCGACGGCGAACTCGGGCGAGGTCGGTGCGGTGGACTCGGGCCACACGAGCACACGGGGCTCGGCTTGCTCGAAGGAGAGGAGGATGGCGGAGCTCGTGGACATGGTGGCGCGGCGTGGGGTTGACGGAGAGCGCGTCTACGGCGTAGGCACGGCGGCGGTGGCGTCGGCCATCGTTGGGGAGCGCGAGGGGGAGGAGCTGGAGAGGAGAGGGGGCGTCTGGGGGGTTCGGGGGAGAGAGAGGGGTCGATCCACGTCGTTAGCCGGGCGAGTGGAGCGGCGAGGCGGCGAGCAGGTGCGTGGCACCCATGCGGTGCTCGCCGTCGAGCACCTTGCCTGCCTGCCTGGCCGGCAAGCAGCTCGCTGGCGCGGCGCTGGGCTGGGCCGGCAGGTGGGCCAGGTTGCAGGCGCCAGGTAAGTTTTCCTTTCTATTTTTCTGTTTTTTATTTATTTTGTAAGTTTGTTGAATTATTAAAAATACTTAGGCAACTCCTAAAATCACCAAACTGCTTCTGGTCCATAGTTGGATTATTTCCAACATGAAACATTTTAGTTTGGAGATATTTGAGCATTTGAAATATTTTATAAATTTAAAATGCCCAAATTCAAATAATTATCATTTAATTCAAAGACCCTAAGATGACCTAGAAAATGGTGCAACACTTTTGGCAGAGGTTCTGAACCAAGACAAAAATGATGGACATTTTAGAAGGGTATTTCAGGTTCATTGAAATTATTTTTAGTAAACCCTAGTTGTTTCAGAGGGGGCTGGGGGTTCCGACATCCCCATTTCAGGTTTCTATTGAAAGAATAAACATGATGCAACACTCTAATGCATGAACTAGCTAGGGTGTGACAGCTCCATGCTACTTTATCTACTGTTTTAAGCAATATTGGGCTTTATTACCCACTTTTATATTATTTTTGGGACTAACCTATTAACCGGAGGCCCAACCCAGATTTGCTGTTTTATGCCTATTTCAGTGTTTCGAGGAAAAGGAATATCAGACAGAGTCAAAATGGAACGAAATCAACTAGAGGAGTTATTTTTGGAAGGAAAGCCACCCGATGGACTTGGAGTGCACGTCAGGGAAGAAGAGAGGTGCCCACGAGGGTGGGGGGCGCGCCCACCCCCCTGGGGGGCGCCCCCTGCCTCGTGCCCCCCCTTCGGTCCACCGACGTACCTCTTTCACCCATATATACCTACGTACCCTAAAACTACCAGAACAGAAGATAGATCGGGAGTTTCGCCGCCGCAAGCCTCTGTAGCCACCAAAAACCACTCGGGAGCCCGTTCCGGCGCCCTGCCGGAGGGGGAACCCATCACCGGTGGCCATCTTCATCATCCCGGCGCTATCCATGACGAGGAGGGAGGAGTTCACCCTCGGGGCTGAGGGTATGTACTAGTAGCTATGTGTTTGATCTCTCTCTCTCTCTCGTGTTCTCTCTCGTGTTCCCTCTATGGCACGATCTTGATGTATCCCGAGCTTTGCTATTGTAGTTGGATCTTATGATGTTTCTCCCCCTCTACTCTCTTGTGATGAATTGAGTTTCCCCTTTGAAGTTTATCTTATCGGATTGAGTCTTTTATGAGAACACTTGATGTATGTCTTGCCGTGATTATATGTGGTGACAATGGGATATCATGTGCCACTTGATGTGTGTTTTGGTGATCAACTTGCGGGTTTCGTGACATTGGGAACCTATGCATAGGGGTTGCACACGTTCTTGACTCTCCGGTAGAAACTTTGGGGCACTCTTTGAAGTACTTTGTGTTGGTTGGATGAATCTGAGATTGTGTGATGCATATCGTATAATCATGCCCACGGATACTTGAGGTGACAATGGAGTATCTAGGTGACATTAGGGTTTTGGTTGATTTGTGTTTTAAGGTGTTATTCTAGTACGAACTCTTTTATACATCGATCCGAAAGAATAACTTTGAGGTGGTTTCGTACCCTACCATAATCTCTACGTTTGTTCTCCGCTATTAGTGGCTTCGGAGTGACTCTTTGTTCCATGTTGAGGGCTTGTTATATGATCTATCTATGTTATTATTATTGAGAGAACTTGCACTAGTGAAAGTATGAACCCTAGGCCTTGTTTCCTATCATTGCAATACCGTTTACGCTCACTTTTATCTTTAGTTACCTTGCTGTTTTTATTATTTCAGATTACAAAAACCTATATCTACCATCCATATTGCATTTGTATCACCATCTCTTCGCCGAACTAGTGCACCTATACAATTTACCATTGTATTGGGTGTGTTGGGGACACAAGAGACTCTTTGTTATTTGGTTACAGGGTTGTTTGAGAGAGACCATGTTCATCCTACGCCTCCTACGGATTGATAAACCTTAGGTCATGCACTTGAGGGAAATTTGCTACTGTCCTACAAACATGTGCACTTGCAGGCCCAACAACGTCTACAAGAAGAAGGTTGTGTAGTAGAAATCAAGCGCACCTAGGAGGCCGGCCCCCTCCCCGCCCTCCACTCCTTTATATACCATGGAGGGGGGAACCCCATAGATACACAAGTTGATCATTGATCTCTTAGCCGTGTGTGGTGCCCCCCTCCACCATAATCCACCTCGGTCATATCGTCGTAGTGCTTAGGCGAGCCCTGCGCCGGTAGCTTCATCATCACCGTCATCACGCCGTCGTGCTGACGAAACTCTCCCTCGAAGCTCTACTGGATCGTGAGTTCGGGGGACGTCATTGAGCTAAACGTGTGCAGATCGCGGAGGTGCCGTATGTTCGGTACTAGGATCGATCGATCGTGAAGACGTACGACTACATCAACCGCGTTGTCATAACGCTTCCGCTTTCGGTCTACGAGGGTACATGGACAACACTCTCCCCTCTCGTTGCTATGCATCACCATGATCTTGCATGTGCGTAGGAAATTTTTGAAATTACTACGTTCCCCAACAGTGATATCAGAGCCAGGTTTATGCGTAGATGTTATATGCACGAGTAGAACACAAGTGAGTTGTGAGCGATACTAGTCATACTTCTTACCAGCATGTCATACTTTGATTCGGCAGTATTGTTGGATGAAGTGGCTCGGACCAACATTACGCGTACGCTTACGCGAGACTGGTTCTACCGACGTGCTTCGCACACAGGTGGCTGGCGGGTGTCAGTTTCTCCTACTTTAGTTGAATCGAGTGTGGCTACGCTCGGTCCTTGTTGAAGGTTAAAACAACACATACTTGACGAAATATCGTTGTGGTTTTGATGCATAGGTAAGAACGGCTCTTGCTCAGCCTGTAGCAGCCATGTAAAACCTGCAACAAGAAAGTAGAGGACGTCTAACTTGTTTTTGCAGGGCATGTTGTGATGTGATATGGTCAAGACATGATGCTAAATTTTATTGTATGAAATGATCATGTTTTATAACGGAGTTACCGACAACTGGCAGGAGCCATATGGTTGTCGCTTTATTGTATGAAATGCAATCGCCATGTAATTGCTTTACTTTATCACTAAGTGGTAGCGATAGTCGTAGAAACAATAGTTGGCGAGTCGACAACGATGCTATGATGGAGATCAAGGTGTCGCGCCGGTGACGATGGTGATCATGACGGTGCTTTGGAGACTGAGATCAAAGGCACAAGATGATGATGGCCATATCATATCACTTATATTGATTGCATGTGATGTTTATCCTTTATGCATCTTATTTTTCTTAGTTCGACGGTAGCATTATAATATGATATCTCACTAAATTTCAAGGTACAAGTGTTCTTCCTGAGTATGCACCGTTGCGACAGTTCTTCATGCTGAGACACCACGTGATGATTGGGTGTGATAAGCTCTACATTCACATACAACGGGTGTAAGCCAGTTTTGCACACGCAGAATACTCGGGTTAAACTTGACGTGCCTAGCATATGCAGATATGGCCTCGGAACACTGGAGACCGAAAGGTCGAGCGTGAATCATATAGAAGATATGATCAACATAGTGATGTTCACCATTGAAAACTACTCCATCTCACGTGATGATCGGACATGGTTTAGTTGATATGGATCACGTGATCACTTAGATGATTAGAGGGATGTCTATCTAAGTGGGAGTTCTTAAGTAATATGATTAATTGAACTTTAATTTATCATGAACTTAGTCCTGGTAGTATTAATTAGCATATCTATGTTGTAGATCAATAGCTCGCGTTTAGCTCCCCTGTTTTATTTTTGATATGTTCCTAGAGAAAACTAAGTTGAAAGATGTTAGTGGCAATGATGCGGATTGGATCCGTGATCTAAGGATTATCCTCATTGCTGCACAGAAGAATTATATCCTTGATGCACCGCTAGGTGACAAACCAATTGCAGGAGCAAATGTAGGCATTATGAATGTTTGGCAAGCTTGATATGATGACTACTTGATAGTTTAGTGCACCATGCTTTACGGCTTAGAATCGGGGCTTCAAAGACGTTTTTGAAACGCCACGGAGCATATGAGATGTTCCAAGAGTTGAAATTAGTATTTCGGACTCATGCCCATGTCGAAAGGTATGAGACCTTTGACAAGTACTTTGCCCACAAGATGGAGGAGAATAGCTTAGCTAGTGAGCATGTGCTCAGAATGTCTGAGTACTACAATCACTTGAATCAACTGGGAGTTAATCTTCCAGATAAGATAGTGATTGATAGAGTTCTCTAGTCACTATCACCAAGTTACTAGAACTTCGTGATGAACTATAATATGCAAGGGATAACGGAAACGATTCCCAAGCTCTTCATGATGCTAAAATCGACGAAGGTAGAAATCAAGAAAAGCATCAAGTGTTGATGGTTGACAAGACCACTAGTTTCAAGAAAAGGGCAAAGGGAAGAAGGGGAACTTCAAAAAGAATGGAAAGCAAGTTGCTGCTCCCGTAAAGAAGCCCAAAGCTAGACCCAAGCCTGAAACTGAGTGCTTCTACTGCAAAGGAAATGGTCACTGGAAGTGGAACTTGCCCTAGATACTTGGCGGATAAGAAGGATGGCAAAGTGAACAAAGGTATATTGGATATACATGTTATTGATGTGTACTTTACTAGTGTTTATAGCAACCCCTCGGCATTTGATACTGGTTCAGTTGCTAAGAGTAGTAACTCAAAATGGGATTTGCAGAATGAACAAAAACTAGTTAAGGGCGAGGTGATGATGTGTGTTGGAAGTAGTTCCAAGATTGATACGATCATCATCGCACACTCCCTATACTTTCGGGATTAGTGTTGAACCTAAATAAGTCTTATTTGGTGTTTGCGTTGAGCATGAATATGATTTGATCATGTTTATTTCAATACAGTTATTCATTTAAGTTAGAGAATAATTGTTGTTCTATATACATGAATAAAACCTTCTATGGTCATACACCCAATGAAAATGGTTTGTTGGATCTCGATCGTAGTAATACACATTTTCATAATATTGAAGCCAAAAGATGTAAAATTAATAATGATAGTGCAACTTATTTGTGGCACTGCCATTTAGGTTATATTGGTGTAAGGCACATGAAGAAACTCCATGCTGATGGGATTTTGGAATCACTTGATTATGAATCACTTGATGCTTGCGAACCATGCCTTATGGGAAAGATGACTAAGACGCCGTTCTCCGGAACAATGGAGCGAGCAACTGACTTATTGGAAATAATACATACTGATGTATGTGATCCGATGAGTGTTGAGGCTCGCGGTGGGTATCGCTATTTTCTGACCTTCACAGATGATTTGAGCAGATATGGGTATATCTACTTGATGAAACATAATTCTGAAACATTTGAAAACTTCATATAATTTCAGAGTGAAGTGGAAAATCATCGTAACAAGAAAATAAAGTTTCTACGATCTGATGGTGGAGGAGAATATTTGAGTTACGAGTTTGGTCTTCATTTGAAACAATGCGGAATAGTTTCACAACTCACGCCACCTGGAACACCACAGCGTAATGGTGTGTTTGAACATCATAACCGTACTTTATTAGATATGGTGCAATCTATGATGTCTCTTACCGATTTACCACTATCATTTTGGGGTTATGCATTAGAGACAGCTGCATTCACGTTAAATAGGGCACCATCTAAATCTGTTGAGACGACACCATATGAACTGTGGTTTGGCAAGAAACCAAAGTTGTCGTTTCTTAAAGTTTGGGGTTGCGATGCTTATGTGAAAAAGTTTCATCCTGATAAGCTCAAACCCAAATCGGAAAAATGTATCTTCATAGGATACCCAAAGGATACAGTTGGGTACACCTTCTATCACAGATCCGAAGGCAAGACATTCGTTGCTAAGAATGGATCTTTTCTAGAGAAGAAGTTTCTCTCATAAGAAGTGAGTGGGACACTACTAGGGAAAACCTTATACACAGAATCTTACTAGTAGCGCTTGTTAAAATGAGGCGCTACTGCTACTTAGCAGTAGCGCGTCGGCTAAAACGGCGCTACTGTTACCCGCTTAGCAGTAGCACGGCAGGAACAGAACATGCTACTACTATAATTGCCACACCGTTCCCGACGTGCTAGGTATAGTAGTAGTGCCCTTCTAAAAACAGCGCTACTACTACGGATTTTAGCAGCAGCGCGTTTTGCCTCCCCACACTACTGTTAAACCTATTTTCACCTAACCCCCCGCGCGGCCTGATTCCCTCTCCTCTGCTTCCTCCCCCAATTCCCCACTCTCTCTTCTCCCCCTCGTTGCCTCCGCTGGAGCCCCTCCCCTCGCCCTCACCGGAGGCCCTGCCCTTGCTCTCCGCCGGAGTCTGCCCCTCGACATCATCGCGCGCCTGTGCCTCCTCCTCCTCGACGACCTCGACCTTGCCGGAGCCCCTGCCCTCGCTCTCCGACGCCGTCTCCCCCGACCCCACCTCGCCGTCTCCCCCGACCCCGCCTCACCATGCCTCGGTGCCGCCGTCTCCCCCGACCCCATTTCTCTCCCCGCCCTCTGTAAGCATTCTCCCCTTCCGATCCCTCTTCTCTGCTTAGTATGAACCCTAGCTATTTAGTGCTAGTTAGTATGAACCCTAGGCTATTTTTAGTGCTAGTTAGTTAATTACAATTAGTATTAGCTCTATTTAATTAGGTAGTATGAACCCTAGTTAAAAAATGGATACTTATATGGTAATTAGGGCAGTAGTTCCTAGGTACTAATTAGTTAGTAAGAACTAGGTACTAATTAGGTACTAGTTTATTTTTATTTATAGTAAGTTTATTTTTAGTAAGAACTAATTGAATTAATAGAACTAGTTAGTAAGAACTTGTTGCTATTTTTTTAGTTAAAGCAATTTTCCCCGCATCGATGTGGACGATGCCTATCCCGCATCCTCGTCGTCGAGTCGGCGGAGGACGATACCTGCTTGACCAGACGGGCCATGTCTGGGACTGGGCTCCGCCGAGGTGGTACTGGGAGGTGCTACATACCGGGGGGCACATGTTGGTGAGGAGCCAGCCTGTCGTTGACCCGAACCTTCTTTGGCGGCAGTCACGTGGGCCAGTGATGGTCCAGAGGCTCGAGGACCCCGCGGAGGTGGTGCATCACCGTGTTAGTGAGGAGGACGCGCACGTCCGTCGCTACTTGTTTGCGTTGGAGCACATGTTCTCCAATACCTGGCAGGTTCTCCAGGGATCTCACTGGAGCTATGATCCCGTGATGGTTCCTTCTCTGTGGGTGTCCACCGCCCGCGCTGATACCCGTCGTGTGCTAGGGTTTTAGTTGTATTAGCGATGTTATATGTATGACACTATTCGGGATGTATTAGTGATAATATTCGACGATGTACGGACGCATGAGATGATTTACTTTTGCTTATTGAATGCATGCTAATTTGAGTCCTATAAGATATTTTGAAATGTATATCTTGTGTTGCTCAAATAGGATATGTGCTTGCCCAAGTGGCCGGTCATGTTTGCAGGTTACACCTCCGAGTGGCCTATGTTTTGCCAGAGTGTTGATTCATTTCCGTTCCGGCAAATTTCAGGCGCTCGATATGTCCTATTTTAGCAAAGGTCATGCCGGATTTTTCCGTGAATTTGGGCATGACTTGTGCCAGAATATGTAGGAAATATCGAGTGCCCCGGATTTGTGTGTTGAGTATCCTGATAGTTGTCTTCGATCGATTTTCAATTAATATTTCAACTATGAACATAGGAAATGTCTGACGACGAAAAGGATTTCGGTACTTGCAAATACTGCAAAGACGAGCGCGGCCTGTGCGACGGAATCTTCCTAGATGATGATAGGCGCTTCAGCATCAAGCTGGACGAGAACTTCGAAGTGGATACAGTAAGTCACAACGACAAGTTTTTTTCGTAATTAAGCATGACATATGCTTCATTTGCTTGAACTTATAATTTATTTATTTTTACTATTCTACTAGCGTATCCCCTGCCATGCAAGAGTTTTTGTATTAGATAAGATAGGTTTTAGTCGTACTATGGAGGTAAAGAAATTTTACTTGAAGACCGAGCATGGTTATATTTTCAATGTAAAATTATACAATTCAGACGACTACACCTATTTTGGATGCAAAACATGGCGAGCATTATGAAAGACTTATGCATTTGAGCCTGATATGGTTATCACCTTTGATATTTGTCCGGAAGATGATATTGAAGGTAATACCGACATCTGGGTCGATGTGCAGACGCCTCCAGTTATACTATTATGTAAATTTCTCAACCATATTTATGTCTTTGATATTGTTTATTCAAAAATAGTTGACAACTAATTTGTATTGTCAGCTTATTTCGGTGCAAGCAAACATGTCCAGCGCTTGGTAGACAGGACCGTATACTGTGCCGGGGCTGAACTCAACTGCGAGGAGCTCAGTCATTATGTTTCATGGCTTGCGGATCTTGATACTGTCAAGACAAATTTTCTTCCTGCATTTAGAAATGCTAGTACTGAAAACGTGTGACCAATAATATTCGTAATGAACTACGGTCACATCTATTTAGGAAGGATGGTAAGATTTTTACTATTTATCCTCAGTGCATATTTTCCATACATTATTTTTGAAGCCAAACTTCATTGCTAAGTATGTTACCGTACGATGTTCTTCAACAGGGACTCCCAATAAATGTTGTGCCTTATGGAATCGAGACTAAAGGTACCATGAGTATTATTAGCTTACGACCAAGATACCCTACAGATTACTTTAGTGCATTCAAGATTAGCGACGGATTCTTAATAGTGCAAGACTGGACCAAATATGTGACGGGGGAGCGCAAAGAAGTACTAGGGGGGAGCAAACAGATGCGCTACCCACAATTAGGAGACAGGTTCATCTGCATGCTCCAACTTGATAAATGAGGAGAGCTATACATGTTTTATGTTATTTTACCTACGAGAGAGCACCATGAGTGATTAGCTAGCTAGAAATGAGTTTGAAGATGATGATGTGCTACACTATTACTATGATGATAAAATAGCTAGTGTTGGTGGTAATGACTATGATGATTATTATTAGCTAGTGTTAGTGGTGATTAAATAAATACTGTTGGTGGTAATGCCTATGATGATGATTAAATAGCCTGTGCTGGCGGATTAGATTCAAGTGGAGGCAACATGTGGTGCACATCGAAAGTACTACTAGTCCAAACTAGATCAAGTTTGGATTAGTAGTATACTTTTGACATGCACCACATATTGCGTCCACTTGAACCTAATCCACCTTCATTTGACACACTATTATGGACATAATGATGTAAACCTCATAACTGGTATTGTACCAATATTTGTACGATGGAGCATAAATACACTAAAAATAAAAAATAAAAAAAGAATACTAGTAGTGATGGAGAGAAAACACGCTGCCACTAGTTACATTAGCAGTAGCGTTGGAGTGAACAAACGATGCAGCTATTTGTCCTAGCAGTAGCGTGTGCGGGCACGCGTTACTGCTAAGCAATAGCTGTAGCGCCTTATTAGTAGCGCGCCTACCCGCGCTACTAGTGAGCACAAAACCAGCGCTACTGCTAGGGTTTTCCCTAGTAGTTTGAGGAAAGTAGAACTTGATGAGGTAGCTGTACCTGCTCCCTTATTGGAAAGTAGTTCATCACAGAAATCTGTTCCTGTGACTCCTACACCAATTAGTGAGGAAGCTAATGATGATGATCATGTAACTTTAGATCAAGTTACTACTGAACCTCGTTGGTCAATCAGAGTGAGATCCACACCAGAGTGGTACGGTAATCCTATTCTGAAGATCATGTTACTTGACCATGACGAACCTACGAACTATGAGGAAGCGATGATGAGCCCAGATTCCGCGAAATGGCTTGAGACCATGAAGTCTGAGATGGGATCCATGTATGTGAACAAAGTGTGGACTTTGGTTGACTTGCCCGATGGTTGGCAAGCCATAGAAAATAAATGGATCTTCAAGAGGAAGACGAATGCTGATAGTAGTGTTACTATCTACAAAGCTAGACTTGTCAAAAAAGGTTTTGACAAAGTTTAAGGTGTTGACTACGATAAGATTTTCTCACTCGTAGCGATGCTTAAGTCTGTCCGAATCATGTTAGCAAATTGCCACATTTTATGAAATCTGGCAAATGGATGTCAAAACTACATTCCTTAATGAATTTCTTATAGAAGAGTTGTATATGATGCAACCAGAAGGTTTTGTCGATCCTAAAGGTGCTAACAAAATGTGCAAGCTCCAGCGATTCATCTATGGACTGGTGCAAGCATCTCGGAGTTGGAATATATGCTTTGATGAGTTGATCAAAGCATATAGTTTTATTCAGACTTGCGGTGAAGCCCGTATTTACAAAAAAGTGAGTGGGAGCACTACAACATTTCTGATAAATATATGTAAATGACATATTGTTGATCGGAAATAATGTAGAATTTTCTGGAAAGCATAAATGAGTATTTGAAAGGAGTTTTTCAAAGAAAGACCTCGGTGAAGCTGCTTACATCAAGATCTATAGAGATAGATCAAGAGGCTTGATAAGTTTTTTCAATGAGTACATACACTAGTAGAAAAAGGGCCTTTCGTCCCGGTTCGTAAGGGCCTTTAGTCCCGGTTCTGGAACCGGGACTAATAGGTCGTTACTAATGCCCTTGGCCTTTAGTCCCGGTTCTTACATGAACCGGGACATATGGGCCTCCATGTGGCCGGTGCGGCGAGCCCAGGCAGGAGGCCCTTTGGTCCTAGTTGGTGGCACCAACCGGGACCAATAGGCATCCACGCGTCAGCATTTCAGGTGCTGGTTTTTTTTGAAAGGGGGGGGGGGGTAGGGGGTTTTGGGGGGTTAATTTAGGTGTTTCATATATTGTGTTAGCTAGCTAATTAATACAGAGAAGTGTCCTCTCTTATCTCCGTGTTTGGTCGACGCTACGTACTATACGTATAGAGAGGACTAGACACGCTAGCTAGTAAGCAAATGAAGGAAACAAAAGATCGTCATGAACATATGCATACAGAGAGAAGTGATATCGACCACCTCTCCTTCTCTGAGAGATTGGTCGAACAACAAGTTCTCGTATATCTATCCGACGCTACTGGCTACATATATACAATATAAGTATCTCTTACAATATAATCTCCTAATTAAAAACGAACTGATCAGGGTCCACATGGTATTCTCCGTCTTTAGCGATCACGTGGTCAAGAAAGAATGCCGTCAATTCCTCTTGAATTCCTCACATACAATCTGGTGGTAGGAGTTCATCCTGCATCTGAAATATCTAATTTGAAGAAGGTCAATACATATATATGAATAAATGAAACTAAACACAAATTATGGTAATAAAATAAAATTGTGAATATTATTCTTTACGCACTTCATATTGTTTGTCGGAGTAGCCCCGCTCACAGGTCGTGTGGCAGATGGACTCGCAAATGTAGTATCCACAGTAATTATTCCCTTGTTACTGCCACAACCACTTTACAAGAAATAGAGGTTAATCAAACTGATAATTAATTAGCAAGCATGCTAAATGGTATTGATGACATTAGCGCTTGAATCACTAGGAGATGCGTGGAACATATATTCTACTATAGTACTTACTTTCGGGTGTCTAAATTGCAGCTTCTTCGGCGGTCCCAGAGTTTTTGAGGTGAATTTATTCCAAACCCTGCCAGACAAAGAAAACAATTACTTGATATCAGGAAATGAACAAATTGAAGTTTCCCATATGGTGCGATAATGATCGATTTAACTTACTTCCCTAGAATTGCAGTCATGTCCGCATACTCCTTGGGATCTTTTCATCTCGAGTCTAAGACGGTTACTAGTCCCTGCTCAAGCTTAATCTCTAGGAGAATATAGTGGAAGCTGCGCACGCATGCATAAATCATCAATTACATTACTATAACCTCGACTAATAAGGGAAACCGAATATGCACAAGACAGTAACACCCACTTGAATTCGTAAGGGAAGAGTATTATAGCTTTGTTTTCATTTAATACAAACGATTGTAGCAGCTTGGCCTCGGTATCTTTGGCCTGAAATTAACCATATATGCATCTATGAGATTTGTGTTAATGAACCCAATATCACCGATTTATCTTTTCTTCAATTCGGCGATCTTCAATCTGCATAATATAGTGAGGATAATTAAAAATACATGCAATGAAAGAGCTGACCTATATATAAAGACTTAATGACAGAAGTAGTACTACTTACAGGCAGTAGCAAGTGATCATTAACTTATCGAGGGCCTTTAGATTGAAAAACTCGAAGAACTCCTCAAATGGAACATTCAACAGTTCAATTCCAACGAGGTCATGCTCCTCTCTAACTCTCAGCATCAAAATATTACTCCCCTCAGACTCTTTGCGGGTTTTCATATACCAATCATGGAATCTTCACATCATCGTTGTTAGAGATCTTTCATCTTTGACGAGAGGCTTCCCGTACACGTATTTGTGTTCGTCCACCTCCAAGAAATTGAAATGTGCATCGTCGAGCAGGTAATCTCCAAGATTGTTATAACGAGGCACCATTGTCCCGCCCGGATGATTCGCGACGATGCTAGACACCTGGAGCGGGGGCAACGATTGGTTCGCTTGTTCGCCGAGCTGGGCAACTTTTTTCCCAGCTCGTCGTTCTGCTAACCTTTGACCACTGACAGTACTTCTCGACCGCTCCGCTTCGATAAATGACTTTGTAAGAATACGCTCATAGTTTTCTTTCACTGGAGACTTTGGTGGTTTCATCAGGGCAGCCAGAGTACGCTTGCTTTTACCGGATCTATCTTCTCCTCCGGAGGTGGATTTTTCTTTGCTTTCACCCCTTCAAAGAAGTTGGTCACTTCGGCTTGCACGATCTTTGCGTTTTCCTCCTGGCTCCTCTCGTATGGTAACTTCTCTGGAGTCTTCAGAGAAGGATCGTATCTGTATTGCCTGCCTCTGGCTGTACTACTAGACGCCGGAGCAGACGAAGCGACTGCGGCTGTCTTTCCTTTCTTACGAGGCGGAGGAGAAGGACGACGCGCCGGAGCAGCCGGAGCGGCGACGGTTCTCTTCTGCCCTTGTTAATGAGGCGGAGAAGGAGGAGGCTGGCTGCTCGGGCGCGCCGGCGCAGGCGCAGAAGGAGGCGGAGTGCCGCCACGCGCCGGAGAAGGAGGTTGAGTGCCCTGATCACTCGCCGGAGGAGGCGGAGTGCCCTGACAAGCCGGAGGAGGAGGAGGAGGAGGTAGAGGCATCCAGTTCGGAAGGTTGATGAGCTCCTTCCGCCATAGGCATGGAGTATTCAGAGAAGAACCCAGCGGAATCTCCCCTTCACCTGTAGGGTGGTCAAGCTCAAGGTCCTCAAATCCGTCCGTTATTTGATCCACCATCACCCTAGCATATCCTTCTGGAAGCGACCGGCCATGGTAGGTTGTGCCAGGTCTAGTAGGTAAAACAGAGCCAACAGCCGCCTTCACTTTCAATGGCATCCATCGTGCCATAAGGTGGCAATGTTGAGACTCCATGATACCATCCACAGGGTAGCTAGAAGGAGCCGTGAAGACAGGCTCCAGCTGTTGAGTCTGCTCGGTGGAAGCCACACTGCTTCTCTGCTGAGATGGCGGGGTAGCTTCAAGGGTAGCTTCGGCAGGTCGTTTGCTGCGATGTGCTTCTCGTTCCTCTAGCCCTTGTACCCTTTCATGCAGCGCCTGCAGTTGGCTATGCTCCACTTTCTTCCTCCTCTCCTGGCTTTTGTAACCCCCTGCGTTCGGAAACCCAGCCTTCCACGGAATGGAGCCTGGCATGCCTCGTGTCCGTCCAGGGTGCTCAGGATTCCCGAGGGCCATTGTGAGCTCGTCCTTCTCTCTGTCTGGAACGAACGTCCCTTGCTGCGCTTTCTCGATATACTCCTGAAGCCTCCTGACGGGTATTCGCAGTTGCTCTTCCGTCCAAACGCACTTCCCTGATACAGGGTCCAAGGTTCCGCCAACCTCGAAGAACCAAGTCTGGCAACGGTCTGGCCAGTTCATTGTCTCTGGTTCAACCCCTTTAGCAATCAGGTCATTCTCAGCCTTGTCCCACAAAGGTCGGGCTTTGAGGTAGCCACCTGACCCCGTGCAATGGTGATGCTTCTTCTTCGCAGCATTTATCTTGTTTGTCGCTGACATCTTCTTACTCTTTTCCGATGTCTTGTGGGCCACAAATGCGGGCCAGTGATCTCTGATCTTCTCATACTTTCCGATGAATTCTGGTGTCTTTTCTTTGTCGACAAAATCTGTTTTCAGCTCATTCTTCCACCTCCTGAATAGTTCTGCCATCTTCTTAAGAGCATGAGACTTTATCAATTGCTCTTTAACTGGCTTCTCCGGATCCTCCTCTGGCGGTAGGGTGAAATTTTCCTTAAGCGTTGTCCAAAGATCTTCTTTCTGCATATCGGAGACATAAGACACCTCAGGGTCTTCTTTCTTTGGCTTTAACCATTGGTGGATACTGATCGGGATCTTGTCCCTAACAAGAACCCCGCACTGAGCACGAAATGCATCCCTTGTCCGGATGGGTTCAATCGGCTTGCCATCGCGTGCGATTGCTGTGATCTCAAACCTTTCATCCGAGTGCAACTTTTTCTTAGGGCCTCGTTTCTTTACCGAAGTTGAGCTCGATCCGGAGGGCTAGAGAAAAGAAGAAAGACGAGAGTTAATTCATATGTATACATATGAAAACAATGAATGCATCAATTAGCTAGTCAGCATGGGCTTAACTAATATATATATATACCTGGCTGGACTCGGTTCAGTCACCGGAGCCATCATCACGGTCTCCTTCTTGTACCTCCATTGGGTCACTGGAGCCATCATAATCATAGCCCTCTTCTTGTATCGGCATTAATGGGTCACCAGAGCCATCATGATCATAGCCTTCTTCACTACCCCGTCATTCCAGACCATCGGTGTCGTTGAGAAACAACACAACGACATCACTTCCTTTTGCGATTATGTCCCCCAACATCGGTTCTGTTGCTTCGTCTCGGGGGTGCTCCATAGTTTCTGCAAATATTTACAACATGTCAATTATTATTCAAACATGACATATGGATATATATTAGTGGCAAACGTAGAACTAGCTAGCTAATCACAATAAGGAATCATATTAGTGTCCTCGACGCTGCTTCTCTAGGGTTTGGGGTGGCCTCGACAACGCTTCAAGGGTTTGGGGTGGCCTCGACACAACGCTTCAAGGGTTTGGGGTGGCCTCGACGACAACGCTCTTTTAACTTGGTAAATTTGGGTGGCCTCGAGAGAGTTTGTCGGGTAGGGGCACGGCGGGAGGGGGTAGGAGACCAACATCATTTTTTCTCTAGGGTTTGGGTGTCCTCGAGAGTTCTGGTCGAGTGAGAGGGCCGGGGGGGGGGGGGTGCTCCCGTGGTATAAGTTATCACGGTCGAGAGGGTGACCCTCGACCCTCTGCTGTAGTTCCCGACCCTCAACCCTCTGCCCTAGTTCGCGATAAAAAAAAGAAGAAAAAAAAGAGGAGAAGAAGAAGGAATAGAGGAGTAGAAGAAAAAAGTCTTCCACTCCTCTATTCCTTCTTCTTCTCCTCTTTTATTTCTTCTTCTTCCTCTTCTTATTTTTTCCGACGTCCCCCTCATGTAAATGCAGTGGAAACACTTTATGAAAATGCGGTGGAAACACCTTTTTCTTCTTCTTCTTCCTCCTTCTTCATTTTTTCCTTTGTTTTTTCTTATATGTTTGTTTTCGTTTTCACTCTACATTTTTGTACATATGAAAAAAATAAAGTTTCTATACAAAAGTGCACAATTTTTATGAACAAATTACAACATCTAAATTAACTACACATATAAATAAATATAACTACACATCTAAAATATAACTACACATCTAAATGACAACATCTAAATATAACTACACATAGAAATATAACTACACAACTAAAATAATCTAAGGAACATGTAAAAACATCTAAAAATAGAATCTAAGGGGCAGGGCCGGCGCCGGCGCCGGTGGGGCAGGGCACGGCGCAGGGGCACGGTGGAGGGGCCGGCGTAGGCGCCGGCGGGGCAGTGCAGGGGCGCAGGGGCGCGGGACAGGGGAGGGGCGCGTGACCAGCCTGGTGCTCACATGGGGCTATGGGGCACGGTGGGAGGCGCATCGGGGCCGGCAGGGGCATCGGTGGCGGCGGCGACGGCGAAGGCGAGCAGCCTGACGGCATCGGTGGCGGTGGCGACAGCAAGGTGGAGCAGGGGCGTCGAGCGGCAACAGCGACGAGGAGGAGCACGAGGCAGGGGCGTCGGTGACGGCGACGGTGAGCAGCCTGACGGCGTCGATGGCGGCAGCGACGGCAAGGTGCACCAGGGGTGGCGGGCAGCGACGGCAACGAGGAGGAGCAGGGGGCGTCCGGGGAGAAGTGGGGGATTTGGTCAAAACTGGAAAGTGTTATCTTATATACCAAGGGCATTGGTACCGGTTCGTGGCACCAACTGGGACCAATGCCCCCCTTTAGTCCCGGTTGGTGACACCAACCGGGACCAAAGGTCACTTTTCAGCAGCCCAAAGGGCGGGAAGCAGAGGCCTTTGGTCCCGGTTGGTGGCACCAACCGGGACTAAAGGGGGTGCATTGGTAAGGCCCCTGTGCTGCCCGCGTCGCGGCCAAAGTTTAGTCCCACCTTGCTAGTTGAGAGGGGCGCGCAGTGGTTTATAAGACCCACTGCCGCACCCCTCCCGAGCTCCTCTCCATTCCATACTTACGGGCCTAATTGTTACTGCTATGCCTGATGGGCCTTCTGGGCCTACTGCGGGACTGAATCCTGGCCATGGATGGATTTCTAGTCCTATTCACGCCGTGGTGGCCCAGTTGGTGGCAATTGTTTTTATTTTTTCCCAGTTTTTTGTTTTCTTTTTTGCTTTATTTATTTGGTTTTGTTTCTACTTACAACAAAATACTTATTTTATTTTATTTTATTTTGTATATAATTACTTATTAATTTTAATTTATGATAATTCTTTTTGCTATTAAAGTTTCTAACAAAAAAAGTTCTTTATGAAAATTCTTTTTGATTTTAATGATTTTGAACAGAAAATACTTTGATAATTTTAGTTGCATCAATTTTATATAATTTTAGATTCAATAATACTAGAGGTTGCTTATAATGTTTTCAACAGAAAATACTTTGATAATTTTAGTTTCATTATTTTATTTATGTTATTAAACATTTTTTTTAATTTTATTTCTACTTATCTATTTCATTAAAGTTTATATTATTTTGTTTCAAATTATTTATTTATTTTATTTTGTTTTGTTTCTGATTTCATTTGTTATTTTTCATGCATTTACTGATTATTTTGAGCTACAAGACCATGAAATTGAAAAGCATTTGAAATGAACTCTGAAAAGGTTCCAAGTTGGCATGGTATCATCATTTCACCCACATAGCATGTGCAAGAAAGTACAGAGGCTTACGGCAAAACCTGGATGCACTTCGTGTACAAAACAAACAATCTCCTTCGAAGTATCAGTGTTTCATACGGAAACTCGTCTGTTACAAAGGGATTTTATTTTTTATAAATTATTTGAACTCCATAGTTTTTCTGTGTTCAAAATGCACCATTCAAAGCCACATCATCAATTTACAACCCTTTCTGACTTCATTTGTTATTTTTCATGCATTTACTGATTATTTTGAGCTACAAGACCATGAAATTGAAAAGCACTTGAAATGAACTCAGAAAAGGTTCCAAGTTGGCATGACATCATCATTTCACCCACATAGCATGTGCAAGAAAGTACAGACGCTTATGGCAAAAACTGGATGTACTTCATGTACAAAACACACAATCTCCTTCGAAGTATGAGGGTTTCATACGGAAACTCGTCTGTTACAAAGGGATTTTATTTTTTTGAACTTATTTGAACTCCATAGTTTTTTGTGTTAAAAATACACCATTCAAAGCCACATGATCAATTTACAACCCTTTCTGACTTCATTTGTTATTTTTCATGCATTTACTGATTATTTTGAGCTATAAGACCATGAAATTGAAAAGCACTTGAAATGAACTCTGAAAAGAACTCCATAGTTGACATGGTATCATCATTTCACCCACATAGCATGTGCAAGAAAGTACAGAGGCTTACGGCAAAAACTGGATGCACTTCGTGCACAAAACGGACAATCTCCTTCGAAGTATCAGGGTTTCATACAGAAACTCGTCTGTTACAAAGGGATTTCATTTTTTGAACTTATTTGAACTCCATAGTTTTTCTGTGTTCAAAATGCACAATTCAAAGCCACATCATCAATTTACAACCCTTTCTGACTTCATTTGTTATTTTTCATGCATTTACTGGTTATTTTGAGCTATAAGACCATGAAATTGAAAAGCATTTGAAATGAACTCTGAAAAGGTTCCAAGTTTGCATGGTATCATCATTTTACCCACATAGCATGTGCAAGAAAGTACAGAGGCTTACGACAAAACCTGGATGCACTTCGTGTACAAACCAAACAATCTCCTTCGAAGTATCAGGGTTTCATACGGAAACTCGTCTGTTACAAAGAGATTTCATTTTTTTGAACTTATTTGAACTCCATAGTTTTTCTGTGTTCAAAATGCACCATTCAAAGCCACATCATCAATATACAAAACCTTTCTGACTTCATTTGTTATTTTTCATGCACTTATTGATTATTTTGAGCTATAAGACTATGAAATTGAAAAGCATTTGAAATGAACTCTGAAAAGGTTCCAAGTTGGCATTGTATCATCATTTCACCCACATAGCATGTGCAAGAAAGTACAGAGGCTTACAGTAAAAACTGGATGCACTTCGTGTACAAAACAGACAATCTCCTTCGAAGTATCAGGGTTTCATACGGAAACTCGTCTGTTACAAAGGGATTTCATTTTTTTGAACTTATTTGAACTCCGTAGTTTTTCTATGTTCAAAATGCACCATTCAAAGCCACTACATCAATTTACAACCCTTTCTGACTTCATTTGTTACTTTTCATGCATTTATTGATTATTTTGAGCTATAAGACCATGAAATTGAAAAGTATTTGAAATGAACTCTTAAAAGGTTCCAAGTTGGCATGGTATCATCATTTCACCCACATAGCATGTGCAAGAAAGTACAGAGGCTTACGACAAAAACTGGATGCACTTCGTGTACAAAACAGACAATCTCCTTCGAAGTATCAAGGTTTCATACGGAAACTCGTCTGTTACAAAGGGATTTCATTTTTTTGAACTTATTTGAACTCCATAGTTTTTCTGTGTTCAAAATGCACAATTCAAAGCCACATCATCAATTTACAACCCTTTCTGACTTCATTTGTTATCTTTCATGCATTTACTGATTATTTTGAGCTATAAGACCATGAAATTGAAAATCATTTGAAATGAACTTTGAAAAGGTTCCAAGTTGGCATGGTATCATCATTTCACCCACATAGCATGTGCAAGAAAGTACAGAGGCTTACGGCAAAAACTGGATGCACCTCGTGTACAAAACAAACAATCTCTTTCGAAGTATCAGGTTTCATACGGAAACTCGTCTGTTACAAAGGGATTTCATTTTTTGAAATTATTTGAACTCGATAGTTTTTCTGTGTTCAAAATGCACCATTCAAGGCTACTTCATGAACTTACAACCCTTTCTGACTTCATTTGTTATTTTTCATGCATTTACTCATTGATTTGAGCTATAAGACCATGAAATTGAAAAGTATTTGAAATGAACTCTTAAAAGGTTCCAAGTTGGCATGGTATCATCATTTCACCCACATAGCATGTGCAAGAAAGTACAGAGGCTTACGACAAAAACTGGATGCACTTCGTGTACAAAACAGATAATTTCCTTCGAAGTATGAGGGTTTCATACGGAAACTCGTCTGTTACAAAGGGATTTCATTTTTTGAACTTATTTGAACTCCATAGTTTTTCTGTGTTCAAAATGCACAATTCAAAGCCACATCATCAATTTACAACCCTTTCTGACTTCATTTGTTATTTTTCATGCATTTACTGATTATTTTGAGCTATAAGACCATGAAATTGAAAAGCATTTGAAATGAACTCTGAAAAGGTTCCAAGTTGGCATGGTATCATCATTTCACCCACATAGCATGTGCAAGAAAGTACAGAGGCTTACAGCAAAAACTGGATGCACTTCATATACAAAACAAACAATCTCTTTCGAAGTATCAGGGTTTCATACGGAAACTCGTCTGTTACAAAGGGATTTCATTTTTTGAACTTATTTGAACTCCATGGTTTTTCTGTGTTCAAAATGCACCATTCAACGCCACATCATCAATTTACAACCCTTTCTGACTTCATTTGTTATTTTCATGCATTTACTCATTGATTTGAGCTATAAGACCATGAAATTGAAAAGCATTTGAAATGAACTCTGAAAAGGTTCCAAGTTGGCATGGTATCATCATTTCACCCACATAGCATGTGCCAGAAAGTACAGAGGCTTATGGCAAAAACTGGATGCACTTTCGTGTACAAAACAGACAATCTCTTTCAAAGTATCAGGTTTTCATACGGAAACTCGTCTGTTACAAAGGGGTTCCATTTTTTGAACTTATTTGAACTCCATATTTCATCTGTGTTCAAAATGCACCATTCAAAGCCACGTCATCAATTTACAACCCTTTCTGACTTCATTTGTTATTTTTCATGCATTTACTCATTATTTTGAGCTATAAGACCATGAAATTGAAAAGCATTTGAAATGAACTCTAAAAAGGTCCCAAGTTGGCATGGTATCATCATTTCACCCACATAGCATGTGTGAGAAAGTACAGAGGCTTATGGCAAAAACTGGATGCACTTCGTGTATAGAACAGACAATCTCTTTCGAAGTATCAGAGTTTCATACGAAAACTCGTCTGTTAGAAAGGGATTTCATTTTTTTGAACTTATTTGAACTCCATAGTTTATCTGTGTTAAAAATGCACCATTCAAAGCCACATCATCAATTTATAACCCTTTCTGACTTCATTTGTTATTTTTCATACATTTACTCATTATTTTGAGCTATAAGACCATGAAATTGAAAAGCATTTGAAATGAACTCTGAAAAGGTTCCAAGTTGGCATGGTATCATCATTTCACCCACATAGCACGTGCAAGAAAGTACAGAGGCTTACAGCAAAAACTAGATGCACTTCGTGTACAAAACAGACAATCTCTTTCGAAGTATCAGGGTTTCATACGAAAACTCGTCTGTTACAAAGGGATTTCATTTTTTGAACTTATTTGAACTCCATAGTTTATTTGTGTTGAAAATGCAACATTCAAAGCCACATCATCAATTTACAACCCTTTTTGACTTCATTTTTTATTTTTCATGCATTTACTCATTATTTTGAGCTATAAGACCATGAAATTGAAAAGCATTTGAAATGAACTCTGAAAAGGTTCCAAGTTGGCATGGTATCATCATTTCACCCACATAGCATGTGCCAAAAAGTAAAGAGGCTTACGGCAAAAACTGGATGCACTTCGTGTACAAAACAAACAATCTCTTTCGAAGTATCAGGGTTTCATACGGAAACTCGTTTGTTACAAAGGGATTTCACCCACATAGCATGTGCAACATATATTTCTCCAGAGCATCTAATTAAACCATACATTGAAATTATGAAAAACATTTATATGCAAAAACAAATGCGATCATAATCACAACCAAGGTAACAACCACTACAAGGATTCCGGTCTATTGCAACGAAATTTATTGCTACAACTATGTTTTGTTGCAATAAAACGCAATATTACCACAAATTCTCCAGTTGTGATCATAGGCCGCACATATTGCCATAACTTAGTTTCGTCGCGATAAATATGAACTTTGTTGCAATACAGGCCTCATATTGCAACAAACTGTATCATCATAGCAATATGGTAGCAGTATTGCGACAAACAAATTCCGTTGCGCGAGGGCAGTCATTTTGTTGTAATAGAGACTAGGTATTTCAACAGAATAACTATTGGTGGCAACATTCAGAAAGATATTGCAACATCAGCGTGATGTTGCATTAGTTACAAATATTGTTGCA
Organism: Triticum aestivum; assembly: GCF_018294505.1. Classification (NCBI taxonomy): domain Eukaryota; kingdom Viridiplantae; phylum Streptophyta; class Magnoliopsida; order Poales; family Poaceae; genus Triticum; species Triticum aestivum. The sequence continues at coordinate 18,757,521 of NC_057795.1, forward strand.
AAAAAGTGGCTAACTACAAACTGCACCGGTGTTGCAATATGGTAGCGATATTGCGACAAACGAATTCCATTGCGCGAAGCATCCGTTTTGTTGTAATAAAGACTAGGTATCTCAACAGAATAACTATTTGTGGTAATATTCGGAAATATATTGCAACATCAATGTCACATTGCATTAGCTACAAGTAAAACAGTGGAAAAATATATTATTGGAATTTATAGATATTAAGTTATGATTTTTGCAATTGGACTCAAAGAAGCAGAGAAGAGATGTGAGAAACTTGAGAGAAAAGTGAGAAGGAATTGACCCATTGTGGTACAATCAGGACCTTTGGTGGTGCGATTGGATCATGCAGAGATAAATGGATCTGCTCAAGAAGAGAAAGAGAACATAGAGAAGAGAGGAGGAGACGTGCGTGAGATGGGGCCTTGTAGTTATTTTGTTGCATGTTCCCCATGTAGTTTTTTTTCCTTTTTTCTTATTTTTTGTTAAACTGATTTGATTTTATGCCTGCTTTACGTATTGCGTTTCTTCTTAAATTGACTCAAATTCTAATATTACCTACACCAGGGAACAATGATGAATTCTATGGAGGATGCTCCTAGTACACAACATACTTACTTCATAATCACCTATCTGAATGGTGCACAACATCAATGCTTTGTTAATGCTAAGTCTCTTGATTGATTTTGTGCGCAGGAAGGAAAGGCTCTGTTGTCTTAACAAGGATGGAAACTATAACAACATACACAAACCAACGTGGACAACCCAAATCTAGTAAATTGTTTATGTCATTTAAGTTGTCTCTAGCATTTCTTATAATGCATAAAATCCTGGTATGGGTTAAATTGCTAAACCTTCAAGACTACTCATTGGAATGAGGACGTAATCGGTACCCTACCATCCATTGACTCATTGTTGCTGATATCATAGTGCATACAACCTTTTTCACATGTGTTATCTTATTTTACCATTGATAATGCACTGCTTATGTATATTCATTTGTTGTATGCTTTATAGGACAGAACCAAAAACTGAAGAAAAAGTTCTCAAAAGTGCGGAAGAGCGGTATAGAGGCCGGCGATTAACTCTAAGCTCCACTTACAAGGCATACAAAACAGATGCAGCTAGATTGGCTTATCTACTGGAAGATTTACAACCAGAAGAGTGGGAATGGATGATTGTGTACCTTGGCACTGATTCAAAATTTCAAGTTATCTCTAAGATCACTATTTGTCTAGCACGTGTTAAGATGTAATTGCTGCTCTGTCTGGTTATATTTGGTTTTGATGAATTGATAGGAACACAGCCAAAAGAATACTGATAGTCGTAAGAAACAGAAGACAAGACACATATTTGTATCAAAATCTTACTCACAACTAAGTTTCGAGAAGGTATGAGTCTAACTAAATATGATGCCTCATTGCTAAATAGGATTTCATGTTTTAAGCATCTCATTGCTATATTACTTGCAAAGAAACTTGGAAACTGGAGAAGAACCAGATTGTATTGCTCTGTGGGAACTCACCCACACGAAGAATGGAACATGGTCTTACACTCAGTCCCAGGATGTTTACGTGAGTACACTGACTTTTGGTTATTCTATAGTTATTCAACGATGTGCATTCGGCATGCTTCGGCATCAGCTGGGATTATTCATGCGTTGGATTGTGTTATTCTTGTTTCATCCTTTATAGTGTCAATATTGATGCCGCACCTATAATTGTTCTTTCCGTTTTAGGACAAAGCACGTCTAAGATGTTAAAAACAAAGAAACTGAAACTCATGGTCCACTTTCAAGTGAGCATGTTATTGGCCTTCATAATTAGCTAGCTGCTTCTTCTCTTTCACCATGCATTGTTGATGCATCGAGTCACAACTTAAAAAATGAATATGTGCTAGCTAGGGACATGAACTTAACTGAAACTATAGATCGAGCCACAACTTAAATCAATAGTGGAAGATTTTAGTGCATGTACTTGTGCTTATGCTTTAGACATTTACACTTGTGAAACTGTTCTGATCCCTCAGTTACATGCTTGCTGACACAGTACACTCAGGTTAGTTTGACGACACATCTTTTTAACAATGGGACTGGAATAATTGTATGTTGTATGTTATGTTGGACTCATTAATTAGAACTATTTTTTCCTTGATTGTAGGATCCAAAGAACTAGCTCGACTGGACTCTAGATCACAGACAATTTAGTCTTGGCACTTAATTTTAGGATGCCTAAATTACATTTGAGTTTCATTTGATGGATATTTTCTATGATAATTATGAATTTTATGGATCTACATATTGTACATATGGTTTTGAATATTGTAATTAATGCTTGTATTTTTTTGGTTGCAATAGGCTATTGCCACAACCCACTTTTCGTTGTCACATGTTAGCACCACGAAAATTTAATTGTCGCAATAATTTCTTGCTACAAACATTTCACTCGTTGTGATACCTATTTATCATCGCCAAAACTGGTATGTTGCAATTTCCTATTACGACAACTGGAATATTTGTTGCCATAACTTCATGCCACAAGTGTAGTAGTTCATGGCAAAATGCCTAATGCCACAAAAACAAGGATTGTTGCCATAGTTTATTGCCACAATTGACTATTGCCACGAAACAGTATGCACCACGAAACAAGCATTGTTGTCATAGGTTGTTGCAACAAATGTCACCATGAGTTATCAGTCGCCATGATTCATTACATGTTGCAATAAAGCTATCTCCACAAAGCAAATTGTGGCATCAGATGAGTGTTGCCACGGGAAGACATGTGGCGACTTCCCACATGGTTGTTGCAATAGCACACTTTATTGCCATGGTTGCTTTTTGTGGCAATAACCTATTACCATGCGTCCAGTCGCAACGGCTGCCAACGAATGCTGTTTCGTGGCAATAGGTACTTATCGCTACAAATCGGCATGTATTGCGATGAACAATTTTGTTGCAATAGACCCAGATCCTTGTAGTGAACTAATCCAACTGCATAATGATACCAAGCCTCGGTATGAATGGCATATTTTCTAATCTCTCTAATCTTCAACTGCGTTGCATCCATCTTGATCTTGTGATCATCGATGACATCCGCAACATGCAACTCCAATATCATCTTCTCCTCCTCAATTTTTCTTATTTTTTCCTTCAAGTAATTGTTTTCTTCTTTAACTAAATTTAACCTCTCGACAATAGGGTCGGTTGGAATTTCCGGTTCAACCACCTCCTAGATAAATAAAATTTATGTCACGTTGGTTGGCATAATTGTCATAAACAATAAATGAACCAAATAGTTATCAAAAGATAATATATACCACATCCGAATCATAGACAGGACGAGGGCCTACGGGGGTGGATACCAAAACCATTGCATTGTATAATAACAAGAAATAATAAAAGTAAGAAAATTAGACAAGTATCTAGCTGAAGTAAGAATTTTTTTTCCTTTCAGAAATAAGATAAGAACAAGAGGCTCACCACGGTGGTGCCGGCGACGAGATCGGCATGGGCAATTGATGGCGGTGAAGACGGGGACAGGACGTGACGGACTGCTAAACCTAGACAAATCTCGGGGAAAATGGAGCTCGGAGATCGAGTTTCGAGGGGAGAACGATTAACTAGCGTGGCTCGGACATTTCATCGAACACCTCATGTGCATAGGAGGTGAGCTAGAGCACCCAAACGCCCTCCCCTCGCTGTCCAGAAAAAACAGAGCACTGTGGACCGGGACCAATGGGGTATATATAGGCAACTCATTTGTCCCGGTTCAAGCTATGAACCGGGACAAATGGTTGTAGGCCAGGAGCGAGGACCATTGGTCCCGGTTCGTGCCAGGAACCGGGACAAATGGGTCCATACGAACCGGGACCAATGCCCACGAGGCCCCGGCCGGCCCCCTGGGCTCATGAACCGGGACGAATGCCCCCATGGGTCCCGGTTCTTGACTGAACCGGGACTAATGGGCTGGCCAGGCCCGAATGAAAGCCCTGTTTTCTACTAGTGATACCTTGACAAGATTTTGAAGTAGTTAAAAATGAAACAATCAAAGAAAGAGTTCTTACCTGTGTTACAAGGTGTGAAATTGAGTAAGACTCAAAGCCCGACCAAGGCAGAAGATAGAAAGAGAATGAAAGTGATTCTCTATGCCTCAGCCATAGGTTCTATAAAATATGCCATGTTGTGTACCAGATCTATTGTATACCCTACACTGAGTTTGGCAAGGGAGTACAATAGTGATCTAGGAGTAGATCACTGAACAACGATCAAAATTATCCTGAGTGGAATAAGGATATGTTTCTCGATTATGGAGGTGACAAAAGGTTCGTCGTAAAGGGTTATGTTGATGCAAGTTTAGACACTGATCCAGATGATTCTATGTCTCAATCTGGATACATATTAAAAGTGGGAGCAATTAGCTAAAGTAGCTCCGTGCAGAGCATTGTAGACATAGAAATTTGCAAAATACATACAGATCCGAATTTGGCAGGCCCGTTGACTAAACTTCTCTCACAAGCAAACATGATCACACCTTTGTACTCTTTGGGTGTTAATCATATGGCGATGTGAACTAGATTACTGACTCTAGTAAACCCTCTGAGTGTTGGCCACATGGCGATGTGAACTATGGATATTAATCACATGGTGATGTGAACTATTGGTGTTAAATCACATGTCAATGTGAACTAGATTATTGACTCTAGTGCAAGTGGGAGACTGAAGGAAATATGCCCTAGAGGCAAGAATAAAGTTGTTATTTATATTTCCTTATATCATGATAAATGTTTATTATTCATGCTAGAATTGTATTAACCGGAAACTTAGTACATATGTGAATACATAGACAAACAGAGTGTCACTAGTATGCCTCTACTTGACTAGCTCGTTGAATCAAAGATGGTTAAGTTTCCTAGCCATAGACATGAGTTGTCATTTGATTAACGGGATCACATCATTAGAGAATGATGTGATTGACTTGATCCATTCCGTTAGCTTAGCACTTGATCGTTTAGTATGTTTCTATTGCTTTCTTCAAGACTTATACATGTTCCTATGACTATGAGATTATGCAACTCCTGAATATCGGAGGAACACCTTGTGTGCTATCAAATGTCACAACATAAATGGGTGATTATAAAGATGCTCTACAGGTGTCTCCGAAGGTGTTTATTGAGTTGGCATAGATCGAGATTAGGATTTGTCACTCCGATTGTCGGAGAGGTATCATTGGGCTCTCTCGGTAATGCACATCACTATAAGCCTTGCAAGCAATGCAACTAATGAGTTAGTTGCGGGATGATGTATAAGAGTAAAGATACTTGCCGGTAACGAGATTGAACTAGGTATTGAGATATCGACGATCGAATCTCGGGCAAGTAACATACCGATGACAAAGGGAACAACGTATGTTGTTATGCGGTTTGACCGATAAAGATCGTCGTAGAATATGTGGGAGCCAATATGAGCATCCAGGTTCCGCTATTGGTTATTGACTGGAGACATGTCTCGGTCATGTCTACATAGTTCTCGAACCTGTAGGGTCCGATAGCTTAACTTTAGGTGATGATTGGTATTATGAGTTTATGTGTTTTGATGTACCGAAGGTAGTTCGGAGTCCCGGATGTGACCACGTACATGATGAGGAGTCTCGAAATGGTCGAGACATAAAGATCGATATATTGGATGACTATGTTTGGACTTCGGAAGTGTTCCGGGCAAGTTCGAACAAATACCAGAGTACCGGGGGGTTACCGGAACCCCCCGGGGAGTGTAATGGGCCTATTAGGCCTTAGTGGAGAAGAGGAGGGGCGGCCAGGGCAGGCCGCGCGCCCCCTCCCCCTCTAGTCCGAATTGGACAAGGAAGGGGGGCGCCCCCCTTTTTCCTTCCCCCTCTCTCCTCCTTCCTTCCCTCCTACTCCTACTCTTGGAGGTGACAAAAGGTTCGTCGTAAAGGGTTATGTTGATGCAAGTTTAGACACTGATCCAGATGATTCTATGTCTCAATCTGGATACATATTAAAAGTGGGAGCAATTAGCTAAAGTAGCTCCGTGCAGAGCATTGTAGACATAGAAATTTGCAAAATACATATGGATCCGAATTTGGCAGGCCCGTTGACTAAACTTCTCTCACAAGCAAACATGATCACACCTTTGTACTCTTTGGGTGTTAATCATATGGCGATGTGAACTAGATTACTGACTCTAGTAAACCCTCTGAGTGTTGGCCACATGGCGATGTGAACTATGGATATTAATCACATGGTGATGTGAACTATTGGTGTTAAATCACATGTCAATGTGAACTAGATTATTGACTCTAGTGCAAGTGGGAGACTGAAGGAAATATGCCCTAGAGGCAAGAATAAAGTTGTTATTTATATTTCCTTATATCATGATAAATGTTTATTATTCATGCTAGAATTGTATTAACCGGAAACTTAGTACATATGTGAATACATAGACAAACAGAGTGTCACTAGTATGCCTCTACTTGACTAGCTCGTTGAATCAAAGATGGTTAAGTTTCCTAGCCATAGACATGAGTTGTCATTTGATTAACGGGATCACATCATTAGAGAATGATGTGATTGACTTGATCCATTCCGTTAGCTTAGCACTTGATCGTTTAGTATGTTTCTATTGCTTTCTTCAAGACTTATACATGTTCCTATGACTATGAGATTATGCAACTCCTGAATATCGGAGGAACACCTTGTGTGCTATCAAATGTCACAACATAAATGGGTGATTATAAAGATGCTCTACAGGTGTCTCCGAAGGTGTTTATTGAGTTGGCATAGATCGAGATTAGGATTTGTCACTCCGATTGTCGGAGAGGTATCATTGGGCTCTCTCGGTAATGCACATCACTATAAGCCTTGCAAGCAATGCAACTAATGAGTTAGTTGCGGGATGATGTATACGAGTAAAGATACTTGCCGGTAACGAGATTGAACTAGGTATTGAGATATCGACGATCGAATCTCGGGCAAGTAACATACCGATGACAAAGGGAACAACGTATGTTGTTATGCGGTTTGACCGATAAAGATCGTCGTAGAATATGTGGGAGCCAATATGAGCATCCAGGTTCCGCTATTGGTTATTGACCGGAGACATGTCTCGGTCATGTCTACATAGTTCTCGAACCTGTAGGGTCCGATAGCTTAACTTTAGGTGATGATTGGTATTATGAGTTTATGTGTTTTGATGTACCGAAGGTAGTTCGGAGTCCCGGATGTGACCACGTACATGATGAGGAGTCTCGAAATGGTCGAGACATAAAGATCGATATATTGGATGACTATGTTTGGACTTCGGAAGTGTTCCGGGCAAGTTCGAACAAATACCAGAGTACCGGGGGTTACCGGAACCCCCCGGGGAGTGTAATGGGCCTATTAGGCCTTAGTGGAGAAGAGGAGGGGCGGCCAGGGCAGGCCGCGCGCCCCCTCCCCCTCTAGTCCGAATTGGACAAGGAAGGGGGGCGCCCCCCTTTTTCCTTCCCCCTCTCTCCTCCTTCCTTCCCTCCTACTCCTACTCTTGGAGGTGACAAAAGGTTCGTCGTAAAGGGTTATGTTGATGCAAGTTTAGACACTGATCCAGATGATTCTATGTCTCAATCTGGATACATATTAAAAGTGGGAGCAATTAGCTAAAGTAGCTCCGTGCAGAGCATTGTAGACATAGAAATTTGCAAAATACATATGGATCCGAATTTGGCAGGCCCGTTGACTAAACTTCTCTCACAAGCAAACATGATCACACCTTTGTACTCTTTGGGTGTTAATCATATGGCGATGTGAACTAGATTACTGACTCTAGTAAACCCTCTGAGTGTTGGCCACATGGCGATGTGAACTATGGATATTAATCACATGGTGATGTGAACTATTGGTGTTAAATCACATGTCAATGTGAACTAGATTATTGACTCTAGTGCAAGTGGGAGACTGAAGGAAATATGCCCTAGAGGCAAGAATAAAGTTGTTATTTATATTTCCTTATATCATGATAAATGTTTATTATTCATGCTAGAATTGTATTAACCGGAAACTTAGTACATATGTGAATACATAGACAAACAGAGTGTCACTAGTATGCCTCTACTTGACTAGCTCGTTGAATCAAAGATGGTTAAGTTTCCTAGCCATAGACATGAGTTGTCATTTGATTAACGGGATCACATCATTAGAGAATGATGTGATTGACTTGATCCATTCCGTTAGCTTAGCACTTGATCGTTTAGTATGTTTCTATTGCTTTCTTCAAGACTTATACATGTTCCTATGACTATGAGATTATGCAACTCCTGAATATCGGAGGAACACCTTGTGTGCTATCAAATGTCACAACATAAATGGGTGATTATAAAGATGCTCTACAGGTGTCTCCGAAGGTGTTTATTGAGTTGGCATAGATCGAGATTAGGATTTGTCACTCCGATTGTCGGAGAGGTATCATTGGGCTCTCTCGGTAATGCACATCACTATAAGCCTTGCAAGCAATGCAACTAATGAGTTAGTTGCGGGATGATGTATACGAGTAAAGATACTTGCCGGTAACGAGATTGAACTAGGTATTGAGATATCGACGATCGAATCTCGGGCAAGTAACATACCGATGACAAAGGGAACAACGTATGTTGTTATGCGGTTTGACCGATAAAGATCGTCGTAGAATATGTGGGAGCCAATATGAGCATCCAGGTTCCGCTATTGGTTATTGACCGGAGACATGTCTCGGTCATGTCTACATAGTTCTCGAACCTGTAGGGTCCGATAGCTTAACTTTAGGTGATGATTGGTATTATGAGTTTATGTGTTTTGATGTACCGAAGGTAGTTCGGAGTCCCGGATGTGACCACGTACATGATGAGGAGTCTCGAAATGGTCGAGACATAAAGATCGATATATTGGATGACTATGTTTGGACTTCGGAAGTGTTCCGGGCAAGTTCGAACAAATACCAGAGTACCGGGGGGTTACCGGAACCCCCCGGGGAGTGTAATGGGCCTATTAGGCCTTAGTGGAGAAGAGGAGGGGCGGCCAGGGCAGGCCGCGCGCCCCCTCCCCCTCTAGTCCGAATTGGACAAGGAAGGGGGGCGCCCCCCTTTTTCCTTCCCCCTCTCTCCTCCTTCCTTCCCTCCTACTCCTACTCTTGGAGGTGACAAAAGGTTCGTCGTAAAGGGTTATGTTGATGCAAGTTTAGACACTGATCCAGATGATTCTATGTCTCAATCTGGATACATATTAAAAGTGGGAGCAATTAGCTAAAGTAGCTCCGTGCAGAGCATTGTAGACATAGAAATTTGCAAAATACATATGGATCCGAATTTGGCAGGCCCGTTGACTAAACTTCTCTCACAAGCAAACATGATCACACCTTTGTACTCTTTGGGTGTTAATCATATGGCGATGTGAACTAGATTACTGACTCTAGTAAACCCTCTGAGTGTTGGCCACATGGCGATGTGAACTATGGATATTAATCACATGGTGATGTGAACTATTGGTGTTAAATCACATGTCAATGTGAACTAGATTATTGACTCTAGTGCAAGTGGGAGACTGAAGGAAATATGCCCTAGAGGCAAGAATAAAGTTGTTATTTATATTTCCTTATATCATGATAAATGTTTATTATTCATGCTAGAATTGTATTAACCGGAAACTTAGTACATATGTGAATACATAGACAAACAGAGTGTCACTAGTATGCCTCTACTTGACTAGCTCGTTGAATCAAAGATGGTTAAGTTTCCTAGCCATAGACATGAGTTGTCATTTGATTAACGGGATCACATCATTAGAGAATGATGTGATTGACTTGATCCATTCCGTTAGCTTAGCACTTGATCGTTTAGTATGTTTCTATTGCTTTCTTCAAGACTTATACATGTTCCTATGACTATGAGATTATGCAACTCCTGAATATCGGAGGAACACCTTGTGTGCTATCAAATGTCACAACATAAATGGGTGATTATAAAGATGCTCTACAGGTGTCTCCGAAGGTGTTTATTGAGTTGGCATAGATCGAGATTAGGATTTGTCACTCCGATTGTCGGAGAGGTATCATTGGGCTCTCTCGGTAATGCACATCACTATAAGCCTTGCAAGCAATGCAACTAATGAGTTAGTTGCGGGATGATGTATACGAGTAAAGATACTTGCCGGTAACGAGATTGAACTAGGTATTGAGATATCGACGATCGAATCTCGGGCAAGTAACATACCGATGACAAAGGGAACAACGTATGTTGTTATGCGGTTTGACCGATAAAGATCGTCGTAGAATATGTGGGAGCCAATATGAGCATCCAGGTTCCACTATTGGTTATTGACCGGAGACATGTCTCGGTCATGTCTACATAGTTCTCGAACCTGTAGGGTCCGATAGCTTAACTTTAGGTGATGATTGGTATTATGAGTTTATGTGTTTTGATGTACCGAAGGTAGTTCGGAGTCCCGGATGTGACCACGTACATGATGAGGAGTCTCGAAATGGTCGAGACATAAAGATCGATATATTGGATGACTATGTTTGGACTTCGGAAGTGTTCCGGGCAAGTTCGAACAAATACCAGAGTACCGGGGGGTTACCGGAACCCCCCGGGGAGTGTAATGGGCCTATTAGGCCTTAGTGGAGAAGAGGAGGGGCGGCCAGGGCAGGCCGCGCGCCCCCTCCCCCTCTAGTCCGAATTGGACAAGGAAGGGGGGCGCCCCCCTTTTTCCTTCCCCCTCTCTCCTCCTTCCTTCCCTCCTACTCCTACTCTTGGAGGTGACAAAAGGTTCGTCGTAAAGGGTTATGTTGATGCAAGTTTAGACACTGATCCAGATGATTCTATGTCTCAATCTGGATACATATTAAAAGTGGGAGCAATTAGCTAAAGTAGCTCCGTGCAGAGCATTGTAGACATAGAAATTTACAAAATACATATGGATCCGAATTTGGCAGGCCCGTTGACTAAACTTCTCTCACAAGCAAACATGATCACACCTTTGTACTCTTTGGGTGTTAATCATATGGCGATGTGAACTAGATTACTGACTCTAGTAAACCCTCTGAGTGTTGGCCACATGGCGATGTGAACTATGGATATTAATCACATGGTGATGTGAACTATTGGTGTTAAATCACATGTCAATGTGAACTAGATTATTGACTCTAGTGCAAGTGGGAGACTGAAGGAAATATGCCCTAGAGGCAAGAATAAAGTTGTTATTTATATTTCCTTATATCATGATAAATGTTTATTATTCATGCTAGAATTGTATTAACCGGAAACTTAGTACATATGTGAATACATAGACAAACAGAGTGTCACTAGTATGCCTCTACTTGACTAGCTCGTTGAATCAAAGATGGTTAAGTTTCCTAGCCATAGACATGAGTTGTCATTTGATTAACGGGATCACATCATTAGAGAATGATGTGATTGACTTGATCCATTCCGTTAGCTTAGCACTTGATCGTTTAGTATGTTTCTATTGCTTTCTTCAAGACTTATACATGTTCCTATGACTATGAGATTATGCAACTCCTGAATATCGGAGGAACACCTTGTGTGCTATCAAATGTCACAACATAAATGGGTGATTATAAAGATGCTCTACAGGTGTCTCCGAAGGTGTTTATTGAGTTGGCATAGATCGAGATTAGGATTTGTCACTCCGATTGTCGGAGAGGTATCATTGGGCTCTCTCGGTAATGCACATCACTATAAGCCTTGCAAGCAATGCAACTAATGAGTTAGTTGCGGGATGATGTATACGAGTAAAGATACTTGCCGGTAACGAGATTGAACTAGGTATTGAGATATCGACGATCGAATCTCGGGCAAGTAACATACCGATGACAAAGGGAACAACGTATGTTGTTATGCGGTTTGACCGATAAAGATCGTCGTAGAATATGTGGGAGCCAATATGAGCATCCAGGTTCCGCTATTGGTTATTGACCGGAGACATGTCTCGGTCATGTCTACATAGTTCTCGAACCTGTAGGGTCCGATAGCTTAACTTTAGGTGATGATTGGTATTATGAGTTTATGTGTTTTGATGTACCGAAGGTAGTTCGGAGTCCCGGATGTGACCACGTACATGATGAGGAGTCTCGAAATGGTCGAGACATAAAGATCGATATATTGGATGACTATGTTTGGACTTCGGAAGTGTTCCGGGCAAGTTCGAACAAATACCAGAGTACCGGGGGGTTACCGGAACCCCCCGGGGAGTGTAATGGGCCTATTAGGCCTTAGTGGAGAAGAGGAGGGGCGGCCAGGGCAGGCCGCGCGCCCCCTCCCCCTCTAGTCCGAATTGGACAAGGAAGGGGGGCGCCCCCCTTTTTCCTTCCCCCTCTCTCCTCCTTCCTTCCCTCCTACTCCTACTCTTGGAAGGGTTTGAGTCCTACTCCCAGTGGGAGTAGGACTCCCTTTGTGGCGCACCTAGGAGGCCGGCCCCCTCCCCATCCTCCACTCCTTTATATACCGGGGAGGAGGGCACTCCATAGATACACAAGTCGATCATTGATCTCTTAGCCGTGTGCGGTGCCCCCCTCCACCATAATCCACCTCAGTCATATCTTCGTAGTGCTTAGGCGAAGCCCTGCGCCGGTAGCTTCATCATCACCGTCATCATGCTGTCGTGCTGACGAAACTCTCCCTCGAAGCTCTACTGGATCGTGAGTTCGTGGGACGTCACCGAGCTGAACGTGTGCAGATCGCGGAGGTGCCGTACGTTCGATACTAGGATCGGTCAATCGTGAAGACGTACAACTACATCAACCATGTTGTCATAACGCTTCCGCTTTCGGTCTACAAGGGTACGTGGACAACACTCTCCCCTCTCATTGCTATGTATCACCATGATCTTGCGTGTGCGTAGGAAAATTTTGAAATTACTACGTTCCCCAACAGACACCGCCACGACTAGCCGCCAAAAAGAAGTCAAACAGGGCCAGATCTGGCCCTCTCCCTACTGAGCACCGAACAGATCCACCGCATGAGCACACAACAGCCGATGCGCACACCATGGCATAAGGGCGTCGCTGCCTACATGACTAGGGAGCACCGTTCCTGGTCGTCGTGCGCGGACGAGCGCGACCGTCGCCGCCCCCAACAACCCCCAGCCGTCTTCGACCGAACCTTGATCCACCCAGCCCGTGGGTGGACGCTCCACTCGAGCGTGCCGAAGTCGTACTCAACGGCTCGTACATTCGAGCTGGACCTGCTCTGCCGCTGCAGGGACATGATTCGGAAGGAATCTTTGGCTTGCGTCTCCACGGAGTCCATCTGGCGGGCAAGGCCGTCGAGCAAGCAGTCGGAGAGGTACGTCCCCTTGCAGTCAAAATGCGTGCGCGGGCGGACGGAGACATGCCGCCGAGAGAAAGGGTCGTAGATGGAAAGATCGTTGCCGTTGCCTGAGAGGAGGAGCTGGCCGTTGCGGCAGTCCTGGAGGCGCCACCGCAGACTATTGTTGAGGCGGGTGAACAAGTTGTCGATGCGGTCCACAGCGTAGGCGATGTTGTGCTTGGAGGTAGCGATGCTGTTGTTGTCGGCGGTGACGCTGTCGGAGGCAGTGCTGTCGGTGTGGAAGCTGGGGATATGCTGGTCGACGGCGGATGTAGCTTGCAAAAGCGTTTCAGGAAGCTTTTGTCGGAGATGATGCAGCACCAATGCTTGGAGACGGGCATGGCGCGAGCGAGGGACGCCGCCCCTGGGAGGTGGAGCAGGATCTTGTCGAGGAGGTTGTCGTGGTGGAGTGGGTTTTCGAGGGTGGCCGCATCTGCAGGACCCTCCTAAGCCATTAGAGGTAGCGAGGTTGGAGGGCGGCTTGGGGGAGGAGGGCGCCGACACCCGGATGCTTTCAGAGGCAGCGGCCGGAGAAACCCCAAAATCGCCACCGCCGCTGCACGGGGAAGGAAATCTTCCCCCAAATCCCTAGCGCCGCCGCTGCCTACACACCACGCCTAGGACAGAGCAGCTGCGACGGGGACAGGGGCGTGGCTACCGGAGCCGAGGAGACGCCGCATCTGCCGGACGAGGGAACGCCGCTGCTGGATCTGGGGGTGTGGCTGCTGCCGGACGGGGAGAAACGCGCCGCCGCTACTGGCTGGCCGGGGAGGTGGGGGTGGAGCGGGGTGCGCGCTGCCGCTGGCGGCTGGCCTGTCATGGGCCGTGGGCGGCGGCGGCGGCGGCGGCGGCGGCGGCGGCTGCGAGGAGGCGTGGCCGCTCTGAATAGTGGGAGCTCAGTCTGCTTCAGCCATGACCGCACGTGTCCACAGCCAGACTTTTTTTTTTTTTGAAATAAACGCAGGAGAGCTGCGTATTTCGATTGATTAGAAGAAGGGCAAAGAAGCCGGTTACAGGTTACAAGCTAGCGCAAAAGCCAGCGAGCAGGCCAAAACAAAGAACGAAAGACAACACAGACGGCTAGAGAGCCCGCTACAAAAACCTATTCTCGCAGCACTAAGTGCCGGCCACCGGCCAGCGCCCAATCGCGTGCCTCCGCTAGAAGGAGGTGCAAAACCTGAGTAGTCGAACGCTCGACGCCGCCATCGAAGATGCGAGCATTACGCTCCTTCCAGATCCACCACAAGGTGAGTAGGGCCACCGACCGTGCCAATTTGGTCGAAGTCGGGCTGCCAGTCAACTCGCTGAACCAGGTCATGAGAGAGGAGGAGCTAGACGACGCAGCTGGCTGGAGCTCAGGGACGCCGAATCTGGCAGCGACCTGTGACCAAAGTTGCCGCGCCCATGGGCAATCTATGGCCAAGTGTGCTGCCGTTTCCAAGCTGCCATAGCATAGCGGGCAAAAGTAGGAGTTAGGCCAGTGCCGAGCCAGCAGCCGATCTGCCGTCAGGATACGTCTCTGAGTGAGCAGCCAGGCGAACAGGCGACACTTCGCCGGCGCCCACGCCGTCCAGATTTTCTTTTGAAGTGGGTACAAGGTCGAGCCAATGAAGAACAGCCGGTATGCCGAGGCAGACGAGTAGGTGCCGTTCTCCGTGAGCCTCCAACGGAAGCCATCTGCGACACCGACAGCTAGGGGCTGCATGGCTCGGATGTTAACCCACAATCGCACGAACGATGGCAGCGACCGCCCGGTCACCCTACCTCGCAGGTCCTGGACCCATTTGTCGCCGGCCAGCGCTTGCTACACGGAGCGCGACTTGCGTCGAGCCACCTCGAAGAGTTCCGGGGCAAATAAGAACGGCGCACCATCGGGGAGCCAGCTGTCATACCAGAAACTTGTGCGGCGCCCGTCACCGATCGTAACCGCGCACGCCGCTGCAAACATACGACGCTCCGTTAAGGTCACCGGGGCAGGAAGTCCCAGCCAGGGCGCGTCCGCCGTCCGTTCTGCCCAGAGCCATCGCAGGCGAAGGGCCACCCCGAACCGGTCCAGGTCAATGATGCCCAGGCCACCCAACTCCCGTGGTCGGCAGACGCGTCCCCATGCCACTTTGCAGTGCCCCCCATGGCATGTTTCCTCGCCACGCCATAGCCAAGCGCGAGGCAGCCGATCTATTTCCTTGCGCGCCCATGGTGGCAAGGCGAAGACGGCCAGCCAGTAGATCGTGGTTGCAGACAGCACCGAGTTGAGGAGCACCAATCTACCTGCAAAGGTCAGTAGCCTAGCCTTCCAACAGGCAAGGCGGGCGCGCAGCTTGTCCAGAAGAGGCTGCAGCTCTAGCTTGCGAAGTGAGCGCAGCGATAATGGCAGGCCCAGGAACTTGCAGGGGAAACTATCAACCCTTGCCTCCAAAGGCGACAGGATATCAGCCACATCAAGGTGCTCACAACAGATGGGGAGGACGGCGCTCTTTTGGAAGTTGACTTTGAGTCCGGAGGCCGAACCAAATGCCGTTAGGATCGCGCGTAGAGCTGCAACCTCCGTCTTCACCGGGTTGATAAAAAGAGCCACGTCATCCGCGTAAAGTGAAGCGCGGAGCGAAGGCATGCGGCCACGCAACTTAGAGAGCACTCCTTCGTCGACGGCCACGTCAAGGAGCCGCTGGAGGGGTTCCATGGCGAGGATGAAGAGGAAAGGGGATAATGGATCGCCCTGCCGCAGCCCGCGCCGATGAATGATGAGTTGGCCAGACACTTCGTTGACCAACACGCGTGAAGAAGATGACGCAAACAGCATGGCCATCCACTCGCACCACCGCGAGCCAAACCCTCTCGCCCGGAGCATGTCGAGCAAATATGGCCAGGCCACTGTATCGAATGCCTTTGCGATATCAAGTTTGACGAAGAGCATGGCGCGCTTGGCGCGCCGGAAGTGCCTTGCCATCCCACGAACAAACAAGAAATTGTCCTGGATGCAGCGACACTTGATGAACGCAGACTGGGCGGGGGCGATGAGCTCACTGATCCGCTTTGCCAAACGCGTGGCAAGCACTTTCATGAACAGTTTGGCGACACTATGCAATAGGCTGATTGGCCTGTAGTCTGCCATGGTGGCCGCGTCGCCTTTCTTGGCGATTAAGACGATGTTGGCGGTATTGAGCCGGTGCAGGCTGGCTCTGTTCAACTGGTATAGCTGCTGGAATGCCGAAACTAAGTCCGATAAAATGATAGTCGCTGCAGCCTTGTAGAACCCTCCTGTGAATCCATCCGGCCCCGGGGCACGGTCACCCCGCATCTCCTTGATGGCCGCTAGGATCTCATCCGCTGTGAACGGCGCCTCTAGGTCTTCGAGGCTCGCCCGCTGCAGACCTAGACCGTCCCAGTCCAACGAGGAGCGACAGCCGCCATGCTCGCCGATGAGTTTTAGGAAGAAATCAGACGCAACCTTGGCCTTGCTCGGCTGGTCCGTGGCAAGGCCACCGCCCTCATCGCGCAAGGAGGCGATGAAGTTCTTACGCCGCCTTGCATTTGCCTTGAGGTGGAAGAACTTGGTGTTGGCGTCCCCGACCCGCAGCCACTTGACCCTTGATCTCTGTCTGGCACGGATACGCTCAATGACGGTCAGGGCAAGGATCCGCGACTTCAAGACTTTCCGCAGTTGTAGTTCATCCGGTTGCAACACCCGAGATTCTTGCGCCGTGTCGAGGCACAGGACGATGTCTTGTGCAATGAGAAGCTGCATGCGCGTATCACCAATGTGGGAGTGGTGCCACTTCTTCAGGGCAATGGATGTTCTCCGCAATTTAAGAGCGAGCCGTCCAAAAGCATCCATGGCCGGGCACGGTTCATTCCAAGCCGCAGCCACCACTTCTCTGAACCCATGCATGTGCGGCCAGAAGGCTTCAAAACGAAAGCCAGGCGACCGCCTCACCGACGGCTCGCAAGTCAGCAGCAAAGGACAGTGATCCGACATAGCAGTGGCGAGCGGCTGCAGCCGTGCACCCCGAAAGGCGAGGTCCCAATCATTGTCGCAGAAGGCGCGATCCAGGCGAACCAACACCGGCCTAGCTTGCTCGTTCGACCAGGTAAAGCGGCGTCCAGACAACTTAACCTCTTTGAGCTCGCTTGCATTCAGGGCGTCACGAAACCTTGCCATGAGTCCATGGTTGAGATTAAGGATACTCTTGTCTCTTGCCTCGTAGATGAGGTTGAAATCTCCAATGAGTAGCCACGGCCCTGGTGTCGCAGCACGCAGCCTAGCAAGTTCATCCAGGAACCGAATCTTTGCAGCGTCGCAGGTCGGCCCGTAGACGGTGGTAAGCCACCATGGCTGGCCTCCAGAGAGCGCCTGGACGCGCGCCGTGATGGCAAACTCCGAGACGGAGACTCGGTCGACAGCGAACACCAACGGGTTCCAAGCCAGCAGCACCCCGCCCCTGGTGCCGTCTGCAGGGAGCACCGCGCAACCAGTGAGCTCTGAACCCGCCGTTTCCCGCAGCTCCACAGTCGAGAACTGAGCCTTTTTCGTCTCCTGGACACACAGAAGTGCGCACCTAGACTGAAGCACAAGGGAGTGGACTCCACCACGACGGGCCTTGTCATTCAGACCACGGGCATTCTAATTGAGCAGAGAGAAGGGGCTAATCATTGGGGAAACAGCAGGAGTCCCATAAACAGGGCATACTCGGACGGCGAGCAGCGCATTTTGAAGAACAAACAGGCACAACCGGTACAGGACTACGAGCGGCCGGCAAGCACGCTAGGAAAGGGAAAACAACAGTGAGTACGGCGCGGTCGCAGAACGGCGCGGTACAAGACACAATGATCCACTTGTTCTGACTTAACATGGCAACCTAAGCGATCCCTGGCTAGGATGACATCGCGCGCTCAGGCGGGCAGATCGGCCTCCTCGCCGGCCAGCACCGCGAGGTCCTTGTCCGGGAGGTTGATGCGGGCCATGGAGTGCACGCCTGCCGCCCTGGCGATCTTAGCAGTGAGCTTCCCGAGCGGCGTCTTGAACCTGTTGGTGTAGCGCTCCCTGATCTCCGGCGTGAAATGCTCTGGGCCGGAGATGAACTCCAACTGTTGCGCGAGCCTGGCCTGTGCCTTCTGCTGCTGAGTGAGGCCCATCGCACCCTTGGCGATCCGCGCGCTCGCCCGACGCTGAAGCGAGGGGGCCGAGACCGGGTTGGGGACGACGACCTGGGCAACAGGGGGGAGACAGCGCCCATCTTGATGGCCGGTGGCGGCGGGCCGAGCAGCGAGGCCGACGGCGGAAGGAAGACCTTGCTGAGGAGCACAGCAGCGCGCCGCCACCAGTGAGGCCGACGGCGGAAGGAAGACCTTGCTGAGGAGCGCAGAAGCACCGTTGGCGTTGCAGTCCACCTCGAGCCCCTGGAGGCGGCTGGCAAGGTGGTCTGCCACGTCATCCAGGCAAACGCGGTCTTCAGGCTTGCGGGTAATCACCTCCTCGATCAAGGGGGAGGGGGGGCAGGTCCATGTACCCCAGGTTGGGCCAGGGGGCAAGCGGCCCAGCCACGGCAGGTGGGGGCGAGGCCTTCCCAGGGCTCCAGGTGGCCTGGAGGCCCAGCTCACACTCCGTGAGCCCTGGCCAGGCAGGGGGCGGCTGGTCGACGTAGGGCCACAGCGACTCGTCAGCGGGGAACGCATGCACTGTCCTAGCAGCCCCACCCTCGAGCGCCAGCAGCAATGGGTCGGCATGGGTGATGTCGAGCCAAATCTGCTCCGCCTCGCGGGGGAAAGGCAGGGGCTCTTGGCCGACGAAACGCGCGACAGGGGTGCCAAACAGAGCTCCGTAGCCAGATGCTACAGGAGACAGGGGAAGGCCTGGCAGCAGCGCAACCAAGGCAACAGGCGGGGCAGGTACGTCCGCCAGCACGCCCGTCGGGGAGCCAGAGCGGCCAGCCCCGTGACAAAAACGGTCCCGCGAGCGCGAGCGGCTGCGGCGAAGGCCCTCACGCGAGCGCGAACGGCTGCGGCGGAAGTCCTCACTGTCAGAGCCGCGCTCGGAGGCGCGGCCGTCGCTCGATCTCGACGCCGATCTCACAGCGTGATGACGTCCATGACGGGAGGAGGAGCCATGCTGACGGCGCCCACCGACGGGAGCGCCGCGAACAGCGCCGTCCGAACGGCAGCCCAGGAGGCCGCCACGCCAGGAGGAACGTGACCCGTCCCGGCGCTGCCGTCCACGGTCACCCACATCGTCGTCTTCATCATCGTCGCCCCGAGGCCTCGGGCGAGAGCGTGGGTGATCCTGACGAGATCGTCAGCGCGGCGCAGGCGCCACCGTCCCGTCCTGGAAGAAACGCGTCCAGGGGAGGTGCTCCACGAGTGGCCACTCGTGGCTGGCCCCGGGCGCACGATCGGAGAGGGGGTGTAGTCCTTGATCGTGTCCAGGTGGATGATGACGGGGAACTGAGGGCCGTGTAGGGCCTCCTCCCACGGCGTGCCTTCGGGGAGCGCGGAACGGCCATCGGGGGCGCGGTCCAGGAAGGAGTGGCCGCTACCCAGTGGGATGTCGTCAGGGCTCCAAGCCCAGACCCAGGCATAGGCAGCAGCGGTGTTGGACAGGGAGGAGGTCTGTCGCTCCAGCCTGTCGACCCAGCATGCCAGGCCGACGACGTCCTGGACGACCTCGCGGCGCCACGCTTGGACAGGGAGGTTCTCGAGCGCGATCCGGCAGTAGAACCGCCAGGCGCGCTTGTTGCCGCCGGCCGCTGGCCTCCAGGGCGCGATGCTGAGCGCAATGCCCCGACAGGTGGCAACGCCGGCGTCGACTGCAACAGTCTGGTGACGAGGCTGCGCGAACCGGATGAGGAAGTCTTCGGGGTGATGCCTAGACACATGCATCTGGTCCCAGGGAATGGCCAGGTCATGCTCGATGGCCTTGGCGACGAGCTGCGGATTGATGTCTTGCCGCGGCTCCGAAAGCGTGACCACCACCGCCGTGCCCCTAAGGTGGCGGGCGGCATCCTCGATGGCCTGGGAGCACACGGAAAACGTGGCGCCGGGCGCCGGGCGACGGGAGGGATCACCAAGGCGGTAGGCCATAGCCGCAGGCGAGCGACGGGGGTTGATGGCGGCGCGGGCAGGGGGTGGGGGGGCAGCCAATGGGGGGTGACGGGGCGGAACGGGCGGGGGTGGAGGAGGCGGGCAAGGTGGAGGTGGAGGCGGGGGAGGTGGGCAAGGTGGCGGGGAGGGGGGCTTGCGAGCGGGGCAGCGGGACGAACGGGAGCGATGGCCCCAGCGCCAACAGGCCGAGCAGCGCACCGGGTCGCGGCACTGGGAAGCACGATGACCTGGGGCGAGACAGCGGAGGCATTTGCCGCAGAACCTCCTCAAATAGGCCGCGCGGCGCTGCTCGGCGAGCAGGCGCTTGGCATGGGAGCGCAGGCGGCCATTACTCGTCGCGGTCGAAGATAGTACGGGCGGTGCACGCCGCCGCCTCCTCGAGACGACCGTATGCCAATCTGGGGAGTCCCGGGCCGCCTCATCGCGCGAATCCCGCACCGCATCAACTGCGGGTGGCAAAGGAGGCGCAACTCGCAGAGCATTGATGGTGGAAGAGGCCGGAACGTGGACCGTGGACAGCAGCCTCGGGGGAGACGGCACGCATCGCAGAGTGGTGATGGTGGAGGCAGGCGGGACGTAGGCCATCGAAAGGAGGCGGCCAGGGTAGGCTGGCGCAGAGGTTGAATGCGAGCTTGCCGAGCAGAGAGACTGCTTACCGGCCACGCTCGGGCCGCCCACTTCAAAGCTCCCACCGAGGCCACCAGATCTGGCAAGATCCGGCAGGCAACAGGGCGCGTCGGGCGACTGCGTGGACAGCAGGAGACGCAGCTGTGAGGCCGCAGAGTCCGCCGCGCCAGGCAGGGGCCAGCGCCGGACCGGGGGTGGGGTGGTCGACGCGCTCGGGGCGAGCGACGCCGATATGGTGGTCGACATGGCCGGGGATGGGCATAAGAAGAGATCCTCTTACACTAGCTAGGCGTGCTTCCAGCCAGACTTTTTCGAGAGTACTACTGCTGGGTATGCTCCTGGACGCGGCACTGGGCCCACCATCTCCTCTATAATCACTCGCGCACCAACTTTTCAAATCCAAGATTGCTATCCTTCTCAAAAGGAATTACTCCACAAAAATACGTTATACTCCTCTATAATCACAACTTTTTGATATTGCCAGTCTTCAGGGCTCACCTTTTGACCACTTATCTTTACTAATAGTACACATAATTAATGTAAAATAAGAAAAATTAGTGTATTATAAATATACTTTTCCAAGAAAATCTAGACATGTGGTTCACAAGCTCCATGTCTTAGTATTTGGAACAGTATTTATATTCCCGTTTTAAGCTCAAAGAGTTCAATTCAAGACATTCGAAACGACATTCCTTTGTTATATGGAAATTGGAAGGAGTACATACGTGTATTGAGGTTTTGCGCTTATAGTATTACTTTCTTCCATTTCAAAAAGCATAATAAATTATGATGTTTATTCTATTGTAGAGAGCTTCGAGGTACTTGGTCATATTTCTTTTTTTTTAAAACAAGGCAAAATACTTATTTCATTAATTGAGAAGAACGTTAGAGTTGCACGGTTAATTTGCAAAAAAGGAGCTAAGAGCACCTACAACCGGACTCCTTAAATGTCCTAAACGTATGTCTTCCCGCCCGGTCACGGATTCGCCACCCAACCGGCTCACCTATGCGCAGCCCAAACATTCAGGCTGACACACAATGCATATACACACCACATATATGGGGCGGGTTTACCTAAAAAAACATATGTGTGGCAGGTTGTGCTAAAAAAGTAAATGCGGGGGCGGATATGCGGCCTCCACGTCGGACCCAGCCCACCCGTACCCCACAAATACCCCATCCAGACCAAACCCTAGTCCATGATCCACTGCTCATACCTTCCCCTCCCCTTCCCGCGCCATGTCCAATTCCGACAAAGGATCCGGCAACGAGTCAGACCCAATTGACTAGTCGCTCCCCCTCAAGGAGGAATCTAGCTCCTCAGCCCTGGACGACGAGGAGCTCGCCTTCGCATTGCCCTCCTCTAGTCGTGGATGGACAGGAGCGCCTCCTCGGTCAGGCAGCGGGGCAGTTGCAGCTCTGCACCGGCCCACGGTCTCCCGGTCAGGCATTGAGGCGGCCGGTGGCGTTGGCAGCTCTAGCTTCTGCTCCTCCCGGGCGGTGTTGGGTGCTTGTGCTCACATCGCCAAGCCCGTGACCACGGCTGCCCTAGTCAGAGGCGCGGGCTGCTTGCCGCACAAAGTAGAGGGCGAGACTCGCCGCACAAATCTCATGATTGGAAAAGTTGGAAAATAATATAAGGATTAAAAACGCTTACGCCGACTAGCGGTGCGATTTGAATAATGGCTATAACAACCCTACTCCGGGAGAACAAAATCAAACTACCAAGCAAAACCGGATTCCACGATAATTTTGTATATATTAAAATTTTGAAGATCCACATGCGTAAGTACTGGACAAGCTTCCTCGAGAAGAAGAACGAGATAGTCTCTTGTGCTGAGACCGAGGCGATCACCGTATTCAAATCCGGCATAGCCGACAAGATGCTCTCCAGGGACTTTGGATACTCCAAGCCCAGGACCATGCCGGCCTTGATGGAGATGCGGCGCGTAGTTCGCTGTATGTGTGGGAAGACACTCTGGATCTACAAAATTTTAATAGAAAATGTATTCATTTGATAGCTGCACAATAAAAAGGTAAAATTATTTGCCATTTTCTCTTCCGTACAGCTCAGGTCCAAAAGAATTTTCATGAATTTTGTAAATTCATAGTGCATTCTTACACTTGGATGTGAGATTTTCCCCTTGAAGTTTTTGAGAACTAATAAATACTTTTAAAATATACATTCTTCCAAATAAAAGGATGACTTGACCTTGAGAGCCAAAAAAAATGCTATCAAAATATTTACCAAATTAATTTTCACAAAGTAGTATTCATAGACATATATACCCAAATGTGCAATGTTTCTTGGGGACCTTTCCATGCATGTGTCACGCCTGTTTGTTCAGAGAAAATATGATACAGACCCAAGACAAACCATTTTTGGAGTGCTTCTCGAAGAACGATTCTGCTAAATTAGTACAAGAATTTAAGGTCAAAGACCTTCACTGCTCAGTGAGTAAATGAAAAATTATGAGGAAGGAAGAAGATAAGAGAAAATGCTGAACTTGAGCCCTCGAAACAGAAAATAAATTACACAATGAATATAACGAAATAAACAGGTTTCGTGGTGCTACAACGTACAGCTAAAAGAAGAGAAAGAAGAAGAAAAAACACACACCAATTGTTCTATAGTAACAAAATGTTCCAAGGAACGGGCGAAGCTCACCGAAATCCATATGAGATGAATGAACCGATCTACTCCCTCCGTCCGGAAATACTTGTCGGAGGAATGAATGTATTTAGACGTATTTTAGTTTTAGATACATCCATTTTTATGCATTTCTTCGACAAGTATTTCCAGACGGAGGGAGTATAATTTTAGGGAACACTATTGCTGGATAAAATAGATAATAAAAAGGACCCTGTTTCACATATCAGTTTATTACTGCCTGCTTTCTGTTCATACTACCAAAGCCAAAAAGTATAGAGAATTTATCAGTTTTATCCCAAGGAACAGAGAAGTTTGAAATGCACCAACCATATATCCTTATTATAGTCATACTGCCATGATATACAGAGTACTGAAGAAAAAGGAACATGCTGACAGTCGATGAAAGTTACGGGCAGAACCATATTACCTCTGAACATTGATCTGTGTCAGTTTGTGCAACAACGAAGAGCATTGATATTGTTATTCCTAGAGATAGCACCAGCATGATCTAGCCAAGTTACAGGGTTAAACTCAACATGGTGCTGCATCGATGAAAACAGAAAAATTGCAGACCGGCCCTAAACTAAAGCTCTAGACCTCATATCAAATGCCAGCACATACAGACTACCAACTGGGTCCATAAAACATGTACATGGCAAAGAGAGCTGCAAAAATAACTAGACAAGCATGTACGATTCAGACTTTTGCATGCTTCACAAGTCACCCTAATAATTAATGCCAGCATATACAAAACACTAACAGTTACAGATTGCTACAACTAGATCCATGTACCCATGTACAAGGCAAAAGGTCTAGAAGCTTCACAAATAATAACACAATTACATAAGCATATGTGACTCAGACTTTTGCATGCTGCCTCTTCACAGATCACCCTAATCATCAAGAGGTTGGCATATAACATAATATACATCAACCGTCAATAAAACACCTCTCTAGTACCCTGTTATGATTAACTAACCTCAAACTGGCTTCGACGGGGACAAGCCGGTCAAGCACCTGTTGCTGCTCAGCTTCTTCAAATTCTTTCTCGAACCAGACAAAAGGGGCACGCTCGCTGATTAATCTGACCATGCTGAAAACGATTGCATCTTCAAGGGAGCCACTCAAAACCGACGGGAATTGGTTGACTCGATTCCGTGTGAGGCTAAGTCATAGATGCTGGAAGAAGAAAAGGCGCTTAGACGCCAGCCACTACATGCCCCGCCTGACACTCCCGTAGGAGTTTGGCTAGTAGACTTTACAGCTTAAAAAAAGTTACTGCTCCTTCTGTTTGAGTTTGGATTCAGTTTTGTTTTGGCAAGCCTAGTTCTGCCTTTTTATTGGTGCTGCAACTGAATTGTACTCTTTGCGTCATCCTGATAGCTTGTTCTAAACTGACTACCTATTTACATATAGAAGATGCATTTGTTGTCCAAGCAGATGGACCCATGGCAAGTGAAAGAAGTTAAATTTCAGATATCAAGTACCAACTATTCAACTGTGGCTGCTTCTTCCAGAAACTGATACTTTGTAGGGAGCAATTTGATGTGTTCTCTATATTTCCCTTTCCTTGAAAACAGAGAGATCAGCAGTGAAACAGTTTTAGCTTCAAGGGAGTAGCTCTTTGCATCAACTTTAGACATATAATTTCCAGCCTTGACTATCTCTCCTTTTTCCAGTAACCTTCTGATGATATGATTTAACAGATAAGAGTTGGCACTACAGCCGCTCTTCTCCATCGATAAAAAAAGATTGTCAGCTTCTTCCACTGAACCTTCTTTTATAAGATTTTTAATCATTATGGTGTAGGTAACAACATTAGGAACCAAGCCACTGGCTGGAATAGCAGCAAACAAATCCTTAGCCTCTTGGTTTCTCTCGACCCTGTAGAAGGCACCAATAATGGTATTGACAATTGTAATATTAAATTTCACATTCATTGCGCTTAATTTTCGGAACAGGGTGATCGCTTCGCTACTGCAGCTATTTCTACAAAGTCCACCAAGAACTATAGAGTATGTATCAATGCACACACTTACTCCAGATTCAACCATCTCATCAAACTTCTCTTTTGCAGCAACAGTTTGTCCAGCCAGAAATAATCCATCCAGTATGACGTTATAATTAAAAGTTGTAGGTTTAAGTCCCTTGCGCAGCATCTCTTTGAACAGAATAAGCCCGTCATCAATCCTTTTATTTTTGCAATAGCCATTAATAAGTATACCATACGTAAAGTTACAAGGTTCTAAACCATATGACACCATATCATCAAATATTTTTGAGGCATCCTCCATCTTGCCGACTAGGCAGTATCCACCGATCAGTATATTAAATATGAAAACATCAGGCCTCATACCAATGCGCACTATCAAGTCAAGGATATCTCGTGCTTCTATTACCCTTCCTTCTGTGCATAGGTTCTGCATGATTGAACTGAAGAACATAATATCAGGAGGAGGCATACCTTTCTTCATCATTTCAGTAACATATTCCTTTGCTTTCACCAAATCGCCGTGTGTACAAAATCCCTGGATTAGGGAACGATAAACAGCTGTGCCCTGTACTCCTATAAACAGCTCAGGCATCCTGTGAAGAAGCACTTCCATGGCCTCATCCGCCCGCTTTGCGTGGCAGAGTCCTTTGAGGAGACTGTTGACTTCTATGACGCCTGCCTTCAGTCCCGTCCTGAGGAGACGGCCGAAGAAGGCAAACGCCAGATTGAGGCGGTGTGCGCGGCAGCTGCAATCCATGAGGATGCCGTAGGTGCAGGCCGTTGGGTGCAGCACCCTTAGGCGGGCGCCTTGGGATATGCGGCTGAAGAGGGCGACCGCGAGTGCGGGGCCATCTCTGCAGGCGCTGGACGCCGGCGCGCGGGCGAGGGCGGCGAGAAGGTTGTTGAGGGGGCGCCCCAGGACAGGATTGCCCTGCCGCAGCAATTCGTCGAACAGGTGGTGTGCGTCCTCCGGGGTGAGGTTGCCGGAGCGCGCACACTCCGTGGCGGCGGCGAAGGCGGCGTGGGGATCCCATCCCTGGCGGCGTGAGGGTTGCGAGGCGGAGGAGGAGTGGCGGGCGTGCAGGCGGAGGCGGAGGCGCAGTGGCGACATTGACGCGGCGGAGGAGAAGCCAGGCATGGGCCTTGGTGTGTAGGTCGTCAACTCTGGAGCGAGACGAGATGAGTGCTTTTCCAAATTGTACCAATGTACTCATAGTCATCTATATTTTCCAGGTAAAATTAAATCATGGTCTGGATATTCATATCACATACTACTAATTTGTAAGAATATAATTTTATTTAGACCAAGACATTTTTTTACTAGTAAGCCATAAAATATAGTATTTTTTATGTATCACTGCAAGAAAAGGTATTGGTAAGCAGTTTTTAAATGGTATACTTTTAAGTGTCTAAATAAGAGAATTTCTTGTCTTGCGAAACCATAACCCAAACGTTGAAAGTTGACTGGTAGTGGCGGCGGGGATTCTCAACTCCTTCTCTTTCTTTAGATGTGCCCAACGTTAACTCTGTGCATTTGGTTTATTCAATTTACATGGTTTGATTTATAGAATGTTTTGGTTCGTACGGTATCAATACTTTAATAAATATGGTTTAAAATTAAAGTATGGCTCGGTTTCAATATATATCAAACTATTTTGGTATAAACCATAATAAACAAAGTTGATGCGAATTTGAAAATGACATAATAATATTTTAAAAATTATGACGCAAAACACACAACTTTTTAATACAAACAATATATACGACAATATATTTATATCTAATCTAATTCTAATCTAATAATAAAAGGCTATTGGTTCTGGTGGTACATGACCAAAATTGTCCCAAAAGTTGCAAAATTGTTCTTCATGGCAAGATACTTAATGACCGACTTTGCTTTGCTATCCCACTCCCCATAAACCCATTTAACATAATGAGAAGTGATATCATCCTAAATAAATTATGAGCAATTCAAGTCAATTTATAACTGAACTTGTCATTGCAAGCGGTAAACACTGAACTTTTTTGCAGCTTAACCGCAATAGCAGTACTAGTTTGAAGATCATGCTCAGTAGACTAACCTCAAACCCATATCCCAAGAATGTGCTGCCAAAATTGTCTGCATCCATGCAGACACGACCACCAGGAGTTTCCTGATGACCACATAGATGGAGCTTGTTAGGGACACAGGTCATGAATTTCGGGCGATAATGCTAGGATGTAAAGAACAACGGTAAAGAACTTACCTTTTTGCCACCCAAGTGTAGCACTGAAGAAACCCTAGCCGTGGGTTCTCCCGGCCCGCCGCCGCCCACGAAACCCCCGTCCCCTGTTCCACTCGATCCGCCGCCGCTGCCTCCTGTGCCACTGAATCCGCCCCACCTGCTTCCAGGACCCAGGGTTCGACCTAACTTGCGGTCGCCACCACTCTTCTCGCGCAACCGCCGCCGCCTGACGCCCAGCTCGCTGTCATGCTTTCGCCTTTGAGATTTGGAGGGGCAAATGGAGAGAGAGGGCTAGGGATTTGGAAAGGGAAACGAGAAAAGGGGAAAGATCGATGTGAATCTGGCAAAATGGGCTGGCGTAGCCCTGCCGGCATGATAGGCCGCCTGTCGGGCCCGTCACGTGGTTAGATGGGCCGTGTCTGGCATTATGGTGAGTACAGAAAAAAGTTAATTATACATACAATAAAAAAACGACGGGTTTGTCAAACAAAATATAAAAACATGAAGCCAGATAACACGCGGTAGAGCCAACGAGCTGACATGACCAATTTTCATGTGTGTAATATTATGTTTTGGCTCGATATATTTACTTAGCTAACATGCCTACTTTTCATAATCATGTGATGAGGGGGAATTACCAGGAGATTATGCAAGATGATGACATGCAGATAGCTAAGGCACAAGGTAAGCTTGATAGAGTTTTAAAAAAAGTAAATAATGTGAAAATATTAATATGAAACTTAGGAGAGCACTTGAAGAGAAAAATAGAATGCAAATACTATTAATGTGAAAAATACAATTATAGAAAACTGGAGAATGAAAAAAATATTAAGCAAGAACAATTGATAAGTGAAGCAAAATATTTATTGCTACGACCGAATTGTCTTGTAGGAGTAAATTGTACGACCGAATTGTCTGACAGACACATACACATGTATGTGTCACAATATTCGAGATGCCCTGTTTATTACATAAAAATGGTAGAAACCCTAAGATAATCATGCCGTCGAAACCTTCGTCCGAACTAAATCCAAACCACTAAAACTTGAATCTTGCATGCCGCAGGAATTCTTCAGGCGTGACTTTTCCTTGCGATTTCGCGAATTTTGTTCTTCACACACTCCATCATGTTCGAAGGTGACATAATCAACTTGGCGACGAAATGTCTTCTCCTAGCGTCAACGGTGGCCTACAAAAAATGACATAAAGGTTACATGAACCGAAGTTTTGCCACGAACATACTATCTAGTCTACAAACACAAATAACAGCATATCTGTGAAAAATCGCGGATCATTCGGTCCCCATCCCAATGTTCTAGACATTCTGTGACAAAAAGGACACAAGAGTTCCTGGTATATATGCAAACATTAGCGGTGGGCAATAGGAACATGTGTGTTGTTGTTTGAATATGCATGATGTCCTATTAACTCACCCATCCTCTTGTTGGGGCATGTCATACTCATTGATAGGCCACTTACTTACGTCCGGATATTTCCCTGGTGTAATAAGATTTGCTTGACGCATATCGTGTCCTATGGCCATTCGCTATAAAGAGGATAGTGTTAAAGAAGAATCATAAACAATATGTAAGACCAATGGTACAAATATTGGTTACATTACCAGTGCTTTCACAGACTTTTCAGTCAGTTCCAGAGGATAGAGCGAATCGAGAACTTGGAATTCTTGCTTGATCATGTGCATTACCACGGTCATCTAGTGGGCATTGTTGATATTCAACGCGATATACGTCTACAGTGCAAAAAACCATTATGGATCAAACAAAATACTTGATGAAATGTCCTGTAGTGAAGAATTACAAACATAACGTACCTTATCATGCGCAGTATATTTTTTCGTGACTCTATTAACTGCTCCAGCTTTGGATAGAGCGCTATCCATGTTGCAGCTCGACATCAGCGGATCGTCTCGTGCGATAGCATGATCTACAAGGAATTTGGACCTCCACGCTGGACAGAGGTAACGATCATGACCAATGCGCAGCTCCAAATGTCCCATATAAGCATCAATAACCTTCATAAAATATCAGGGCATTGCATGTTGAAAGTTGGGACATAGATTATTGAGCATTTTAATAACAGGACATGCAAGTAGTACATACATCGTCCGACAGCCATTTATGAGTTAGTACCGGTCGAATCCTTTCGGAAGTCAGCGATATGCCACGCCCTTCACTGTAGTAAACTTTTTTTCCTTATTCTTCTCGGTGCTAGTAGCTAACTCGACAAAAGAAACAGCTGCATCAATTATTTCCGGCGTCAACTCATCTGCCACAACCTCCGGCACATGATTGCCAGAAAACAGAGCTACATGAAATAATATGAACTTCAACAATGGTGATCATATGCATTCGTTAAATAACAAATTAAGAAAGTTAGTTACGATGCCTCTACTAGCAGTAGTAGTACCGGAGGTTTGTGACCACGGTTGGTATGCCTGCTGGGCTTGTCAAGTGCGTTGGGGAATTCAAATTTCTTGGGAACGGTCCGCTTCCGCTTACCGGACATAACTTCCTCATCCTTATCGATTGTTGCACGTTTTTTTCCATTCGCCTTAGCCATGAACTTGCTAACAGAAGATGGACAAATGTCTATGTCCGATGAAGGTGCTTGAGTAGAAGTACCAATGACCCAAGGATTTTCGGGTGTAGCGCCATATTCATCATTACGCTTAATAGGTGGAGCTTCCTTGTCTCTATTCATCTTCGGTGGGGTTCTCTATTTGGTTAACAAAATCGTGTGAACATTTCAGCACGTAAAAAAATTAAACGAGAAAATTATGGATAGAAATATATATACATAGTACCTCAGGTACGGTTTTATGGTTGGGAACCACTTCATCAGCCTGCGTCATGTCAATGACATGCTCTCCGTGTGAGTCTATGTCATCCTTGTACACGAATTCCTTCTTTTCATATGGACCGTTCTTGAACGAATCCAGCTCTTCATCCACATCATTGTCCGCGGATGGCACGGCAGTAGCCGGCTTGTACATGACACCTGCTTTGTTCAACATTTCCAACAACCTCTGCAATAGAAATATAAAGTTAGTAATGCTTGCATGGTTTTAAAACAGCAAACATACTGTAAATTATAAAGTTAGGGTGTGACACCTTAGCAACTTGATCAGGGATTTGCCTCATCTGGGTGTGTATGAAGTCCATGCACCACTTCATTAGAAGCTCAATCAAATCTTCCGAGATTGGGGCTGTCGTCGACTTCTTTGCGTTTCCATTGGCGGCCGGCTTGGTTTTTAGCTTCATGGTAGGCGCATTATTTGGGATTTTGGGCTCCTGCGCCCTATACTCTTGGGTGATATTATTTTCGATCTGCATGCGATATTGAAGTACATGTTATAAAAATAAATATTATTTAGTTACAAAACATTTAAGAAAGACAGAACACAATGACTTACCTTGACGTTACCACGGTCGCGCCAATTGTCATAGTCGAACCAATCTCTCCTAGTGGCTACACCTTCGGTCCAATTCCTCATAAGAGGTTGTATGGACAAGTTGGGATTATAGGCGCAATCACCTTCGACAGGTTGCACCTTCTCCCAGTACAAGTACTACAAAAATATATAAAGATTTATAGTTAGTACAATACATCACATAAAATTGCAATAATATAATAATTGATATTATGCAACAAGTCTTATATGTGTACCTGCAAAAGGGCCAAATTGCATTTCGGCCATTGGCGGAGGTGTTTGCCTTTCTTGACTATGCGAAGGCAATCAAGGAGAACATGCAGGGTGAGCGCATTCCAGTTAATCTTTGAAATACGTTTCACATCATCGACCAAAGTGTAGTACTGCTTTGACACAATCTTACTCGACATGGGAGCAATAATTGTTCCTAATAGGACAAGGACTAATTTCCGAAGGAAATCTTCATCGGTGGATTTACTTTTAATTATGTCCCCAATGAAATCATCTATCACTATGTTTCCTGTTGTCTTACTGAGAAATTGTGGCGGCACCCGCTCCTTAATGTCCTCGCCTTCTTCAATCAGAATGTCCGAAGCGGACAGTCCTTGGTTCTCCAGGTTAAAGATGCACTCGACGTCGACCGCACCGAGAGTCACCTCCCCACCCTGCTCTTGTATAATGAATCTGGCCGTGCTGGCCTAAAAAATCGCAACCATGTACCTAATCAGTAGGGTACGCATCTTAATAGATGGTATCTGCAGCATGCTGCGCAATGTTGTATCGGCGACTCTAGCGCGTTGACCCGCTCGATAGAGCGCGACAAGTTTGCACCATTTTTCAACAGCGCATACTATTTCTCCATTCAACTCGTCCATCCTTTTGAAAGAAAATATAAAACTTCGTGACATTAGCGAACACTAATGCAAAAATAAAAATAGACATGCAAAAATATAAAACTTTCTAACAGTAGCTAACAATAATGAAAAAATAACACTAATGCAAATATAAAACTAGCACCATGTATACTGCAACATGCAGCCAAGTGTGTGCTGGTATGAGGCTATAAAAATAACTACAATGGCTAATTGAATTTACTTGCATCTGATCAAGTTCTTTGAGTATCAGATAAACTGTTAGAAATTCTTCTGGTTGTCTTATTAACAGAGCGACAAATTGATCAGCTGTAAATAACTACAGTCTATATCAATGATTCCTATTTGAGGTTCATCAACATCTAATGCTTAACTCTTTAATGTTCTATGTGCACAATAATATAATTGGATTGTGTGACAAAAATATAATTGGATCATGTGACAAAAAATCTATTGCATCATGCTTCTCGAGAAACAACATCTTATTCTACCATGCTATGAAAGAGCCTAAGATTTAGTTCATCTACGCCATATGGTCAAAATGCGTCTAGTCGAGTTGATACTAGTTGAACATATGTGGTAAACCTAAGTTCAACAAAGCAACGAGACGGAGGAACTAGCTTGCTATGAAGGCGGTAAGGAGGACAACTTACTTGATCGGTCGATGAAGATGAAAGAAGTCGGCGGTGATGCGTTGTCGACATAGTTCGTCGAGGGCGGCCAGCACGTGCAGACGACCTTGATCTTCTCGGTGTTTTTGTGGCATGTGGGATGCGGCGTACGGAGCTGTCGACGACTCGCCGGCAAGAGGCGATCTAGTCGATGACATGTGCGAGCAGGTGGAGATTATGTACGAGGTCGACTCCTAGGTCGTCATAACTTCCCTGTGGCGAATCTCGGGATCTATATTTTCCTCCGTTGAAGCGAGGCTGAACGTGCTCCTCAATCGTAGGGATTAGGATCATATGGATTAGCACGATCCCAAAATTGTGTACCAGAATGGCAACTACTCCCGTGATCGACATGCATGTGATCGACGTGCATGAAAAGCGCAGCGTTGTGGCCCCCCACAAAATGGATCCGACATGTATTTGCGGTCTGGGCCGGCCCACCTACCTACATTGTTTCTTCCCTCAAAATAAATATCATTGTTTCTTCCCTCAAAAAAAATATAATCTTTGTGACACCTATTAGTTATTGTATACTTGTATATGTTCAACAATATTTATAGTATCTCTATCATTTCTGCAATATTATATATTCAAATGTATTGTTCCTCTTTCCCTTTTAATTTGGTTTTCCTATTATTTTATGTTTTCTCCTTCTTATTCCTAATTGTTTTTTCATGTTTCATAATTCCATATCACTTCTTCTCATAGTTTTAAATTTCATTTCAAATATGTATGATTAAATGTTGTCCTATTTATGACCTCCTAATTGGTGGAACCGACATGGAAAACCACTTTCAGACCTGCCCTCCGGCAGACCCGAATGGTCCTGCTTGTACATGGTGCATGTGGAGGCATGCATGAGATGACCCCAACTTTTGGGACCATGTGGGCATGGCCAATGTGGTCCCCCAGGCAAGGTGTGCACGAATTCAGACACAAAGCGCATGTTGCGTCTCGTCCGGGCAGTGTTCAAGGTTTTTTTTGCTGGGAAACCCTAGAAAATGCATGGAGTGTCGGAAATGAAACGATACCTATCAGGCATGCTTGCCATGGTCATCCTAGGGTGTGCATAAAGTTTGGGATCAATTGGTGGGACCAGGAAGGAAAACCTCTTTCAGACTTGCTCTCCGGCAGACCCGAATGATACTGCTTGTACATGGTGCATGTGGAGGCATGCATGAGATGACCCCATCTTTTGGGACCATATGGGCATGGCTAATGACTAAATATTCTGAAGAATGCCATCGACGCCTCCTTTGAGTCCATTAGCTAATTTGTTTCTTTGAACATTTCAGGAGAGCATCTATAGGAAGAAGAAAAACCTAGGAGTAATCATTCGGATCTGATCTGTGCATGCGCCCATGTGATAGGAGAATTCACCATACTATGGCGGTGATGTTCGTCATCGGCTACAAACTCTAATGGGTAAGTCCTCTGTGTTGCCCCTCTAGCGGAAGTTGTGGTCATATTGTGTGCTTGCATGGAGCTGAAGCTGGTGTTTGTCGTAGTTTGGTTCAGTTGTGATGTCCTATTCATTCCAGGTTCTCCGGGAAACATATTGATTCCTTAACTTGATGTGTTTGTTGTACTATTATAGATAATAACTGAAAATATTGCACACACGGTTTTTTGGCCAGTATTTATCCTAGTCATCTCATTTGCTGATGTTCATCCAGGGTTTTATTTTAGTCGAGTGGTAATGCATTTAGCTGACGTCCATACATGTTGTCCAGAAAATGTTATGTTTCATAATTTGGCCTATATTTCTGTCAAATGTACAAGAAAATTGAGACTCGTTCCCCTTTCGGTTGTTAAGCAGCTGGGATGATAGCCTTGTTTTGATAGTGTTGACAATATGTTGCCCCTGGTTTTTCTTGAGGGGATGATACCCCTGTTCTGTTGAAGATCCATGCTATGGTGCATATTAACCTTGACCTTGGGTAATATTTAGTCTACTCAAGTAGTCTCTCTGCATGCTGAGGGTCACCCTGTATACACTAAGTTTGATGAATTTGATGTTAATCTGCCATTGGAATGCTTGTATTAATCACCATCTTCTGCCGCTTGATCAATTACTATTTGATGGCAGTCTCCTACCGTTCACTTGACCATATAATAATGTTTTGCTTTGGTCCTCTACTGATGTTAATTCTTTAGGCTGATGCATCTTTTGGAAATTTGTACTAGCTCATTCCCAATCTCTTATCTCTCTCTGCCCAGGGCGGGACCTGACTTGATGATAAGGACGGGGGAGTTTGATTTTGCGCAGGGCAACAAGGCGGATGGATGAAGTCAAGAAGATTTTGCTTCCTTGCAAAGAAGAGAAGAGATGGAGGGACGTAGCTGTTAGATGGTTCATCAGCTTGGTTAGCTAGATAAATTCTGTGGTGAACAGGAATAGCCAGCTTGTTTGCTGGAAGTGTTTGGTTTGGAATCTTTGTCCAATGAATTTATGAATTCTCAACAGTGGTCTGGAGTGCTAAAATTTCGAGCAAAGGTTCTTGTGCACTAATTTCTACATATTTGTTTTCATGAATATCTGAAATGAAAGGGGGCATGTGTGTCAGGCTAATCTATCTATCTATCTATCTATCTATCTATCTATCTATCTATCTATCTATCTGCAGGTTGTCTAAGGCTCATGACATTTCTAGCTGAGTGATATGTATGATGAATTTTTGTGGTTAGCAGTGCCACCGCTGTTGTCCATCTTGGCAGATGATTTTTTTTGCTCGTGATTCTCGAATACATGCACACATATATACGTGGTGTCTTGTTGGCATGAGCTGGCAGGTGTCCGCGATGGTGGCTCGGCTATGTGCCTCTTGTTGTGTGTCTTTGTTGTACATCTAAGAGTGATGAATGTTCCCTTGTCTAATTCGGAAAGGAAGAGTAAGAATAAGAAATGTAGTTTGGAAAATTGTATGCTTTTCAGTGACCTGGAGAGAGGGGTACCTTGGTTGGCAACCTCTATATAGATTTTGTTTGATGGGTTGAAACATGTGAAGTGGTGGATTACATTTGTTTTTACCTTCTTGGGAGAGTGAGGATTGATTATTTATTATTGGTGTTGCCAGCAAACAAACAACCATGACAACACTGCTAATGCCATTTGATGTTGCCGGCTAGCAAATGCCATCCATTATATTAGTTGGTTCATAGTAGTACCAACAAAGAAAAGAGGCCACATAATATCATTCATTCATGGGATCTCTCTTGCTTGTTTCAAAATGCTAGTACTAGAGAAGCCAGCTGACATATCATTGTTCCCGATCTAATTTTGTTAAGCTGGGCCAGGCAATTGATCATGCATGCAGAGATGGTAACTACCCACTTTATAATCTCTCTGTACGATGCGGCGCTATTTAAGGGAGCACTCCTGTTTTTTTGGGAAACTGACTACCAAACTTCTATCGAGAAATAAGGGCATGTACAATGGTGCTATCTTAGGAGTGCCACGTAGGATAAATGTTGAGGTGGAGGAGAAAGAACTCGTAAGAAAAGGCTTGTCTTCTCTTATTTAAGATAAGACAAGAGATGATCTCTTAGCACAATTTGTCTCACAATATTTTAAGGAATGACTAGTTATTGAAGATAAGGCTAAGATATAACCCATTGTAGCATACTTTTTTGTCATTTTTAAATTACATGCAAGACTTAAGATAAGGTTGTCTTATCAACCATTGTACATGGCCTAAAAGGGCCGAGCCATGCAATTGACCAAGCGTGCTGATATGCATGCATACAGAGATGGTAACCACCAAGTGTTATAATCTCTCCCTCTCCCTCTCAGTATGATGCGTTATTCAAGGGAATGCAGTTGTTTTTAAGTAGGAAACCTACTACCCACCATAACTTCGACAGAGATATCAAAGGGGCCGTCATTCCACCTTGAAATCAGGCACAACTTCCTTCAATTCTCTCTCATACCAAAACGAACACATGCAGCCGCGCCTCCTCCTCCATTACTTCGTCCATGGCATCGTTTCCAACCTGCATGATTTGCTTCGATCCCATCCCGTTTCATCCATCCATGCGGATTCACGCGGATCCCTCCCCCATCCAACATATCCCCGCATTCATCGCCCGCTCGATGATGCCCACCCTCCTCTCTATATAAATTGCTCCCCGCCTTCCCTTTGTTCTTCCTTTCTGCTCTCAATCCAACAACTCCCCTTGTCTATCCCACATTGTAGCGCACCAAGACTGATCGGATGTGTCGTGCGTGTCCATGCCTGTATGTTCGGCACCCCGGCCACCGCCGCCGCCTAAAACTCGTCCACAATTTCCGCCCTCTCCATTATGTAACGTAAGAACACGCCCTTCTCCCATCTATCTGACCTTCTTTATCGAAATCTTGGCATGTTGCCATTCAAGCTGATGTGTTTTTCTTCTTCTTGGATCTGTTGGTCAGCTGGTGATACATTGAGATGCAACCATGTATTGATATGGACACGGAGGTGTGGGCAGGAAGTCGCTTGACAAGAGCACAACATCACACGAGTCAATTCGATTAGAGGTCAGTGCAAAAACTATACAGGTATTGACATCTGTTTGATGCTCGCTTCCTTCCTTTCATGTGTGTAAACATGCTTTACCATTGTTAATCACTTGAGTTCAAATTAAGTCTGAACAGAGGATGGAGCTGCCTTTAATTTATTAATTTCCTACGTTGGCATCTTCTCGATGCTTTCATGTGTAAGCCTACAGGCTGCAACTAGGTGCATGCATTGACATCTCTTACCATGGTTATATATCTGTTGAGTTTAAAGTCAGAACAGTGAGTCTGGAGTTACCTTTTAGTTGTGAACTTCCTTCCCTGAATCCATGTCTGTCAAATCCTAGCTGCATGATGCTAGCTGCATGCATTCTATAATAGCATGTCGAGATTAATTAGTTGGTTCTAGCAGTATGATTCATACAAGTGTGCCATGCCATGATAATAATATGCTAGCAGAACTACTACAATGGAACAGGAGTAGCTTGTCATCATACACCTAATAATTAGTTAGTATTCAAGAGATCCTTAACTCTGAAACTCTGAATGATCGACACTCCACCAAGATGAATAAATGTTGCTGTCCAGAAGGATTGATTAGGTGTTTGTTTTGCGACATCTTGACTGAATGCGTTAAGTGTTTGTCTTTTGTTTTCCATAACATAGATGTGAGCTGCTTCATTTGTAGTTCATGTAGTTTCTGAAAAATATGCATTTCACCACAATTCTATATGTAACAGTAACCAAGGATTAAAGCCAAGTATTGTTTTGAGAAAACAACTTGCTTGAGTTTTAAAGCTTCTGGGCGTTAATTAAATGTGCCGATCTTGAATTAAGTTAGTATACAATATGTTTATCAGTGCATGTCGTATGATTAGCTTGACTACCGCCCGTTTCGTTTCAGAAAAAGCATGTTAGAGCAATGTTTCACGTAGGGAGAAAAGGCATGTTAATTAATGTTTCCTTCTTCATTTGTCATCTAGAAGTTGCCATGATAAACAAAAGAGATTTCATGGCATTTGTTGTTGTTGTTGTTGTTGTTGTTGTTGTTGTTGTTGTTGTTGTTGTTGGTGGTGGTGGTGGTGGTGGTGGTGGTGGTGGTGGTGATGGTGGTGCTGTTGTTGTTGTTGTTGTTGTTGTTGTTGTTGTTGTTGTTGTTGTTGTTGTTGTTGTTAACACCAACAACAACAACGACGACAACAACAACAACAACAACAAGGACAACGAGGACAACAACAACAACAAGAACAACAACAAGAAGAAGAACAACGAGGACAACAACAACAACAACAACAACAACACCACCACCACCACCACCACCACCAACAACAACAACAACAACAACAACAACAAGGACAACATGAACTAGATTCCATTAGCAAAATATGGTACCACATATCAGTCCGTTCTTGCCTGCTTCCTGTTCATACTACCAAAGCGAAAAAGAACATAATATAAAGCATAAGCCAGACTGCATAGTTAGAACTATGGCAAAGAAGCTCAAATCCATCCTTCATATCCTTGTCAGTCTTACCATCATTATATACAAAGTACTAGGGTTCGCTCTTCATCCCTTCGTCCGAGGCTCATGTTCTATTACGGGCTAGATTTTCATGATCTAGCTCCAGACTCCTTCCTTCACATCTCGTCATTCATTATCGTGTGTGAGGCTTTCCTCCGTATTTCTCCACACTTTGGCTTGTGGCTCAAGACCTTTAATGCAAAGCCGAAGATAGTCGACAGGAGGCACATGGAGTGCGGAGGCGCTGTAGTAAGCAAATTTAACGACATATCTTGGCCAAAGGGTTCCTTCCCGGAAACTTCCAACCTCTGGCAACAGGAGCGATTTTACATCACAGAACCCCATGGTAAAAAGTGGGTGGCTACTCATGCCTTCCGATCTGGCCCTCCGCCACAGCTTGCATCGCGGATCAACAAGGGGCTGGACTGGGAATCGCTTGATGAAGTGCAGACCTTGCAAAGCCGCATTTGGGACCTTATCAAGAGGGACATTGGCCTCGTCCAAGTAATCCAAGTAATGCTAGTCTGTCGGGTCCTACCATGCCAGCGACGACCTCTCCGCATGTGGGAGTTCAATCCGGAAGGACCGCGAACCATTCAACACTTCTTCGGCACGACGCTCGAAGGGATGTATAAACTATTCTTCGGATCACAAAAAAGTGTCCGGACACATCGAAGGACGCAGGCCTTGACTGCAACCATCTGGATACCTCGGTAAGCACTCAACTACCAAACATATTCCTGTTATGTTTCTTATAACAATATTCTGAGAAAACCATACTCGGACAGGGTTGGATAAAGAAGGCGGAGAGGATCAGGTGTTCGACCCCTCTTCCCGAAAATTCAGCGGATCCAGTGTTAACCATAATGCTAGCTCGGGCACCTTACCAAGTGCCATCGGGGGGAGACTAGGAGAGGAGTGAGAAGAAGAGGACCGCCTCTAAAGATTTGGAGGCAGAAGCTTCCAAGCGAGGGAAGAAATCCCTGTCAGGGGGCCTCGATTCGGTAGGCAATGTTGTCACGCAGTGCCCACATGGGGGTCGGCCCTTAGCTGAATCGTAAGTGAACAGAGGTGTTTTTAAGCATACCCCGTTCTTTTCCTGGTCGTGAGGGTAATATTTGAAACGCATGTTTTGTAGTTCGGCCTATAGCCTCCCTCAACAATCTTCGTCCTCGGGGGACCTTCTTCCGGTGATGATGGAGAGCAAAACGCCTCCGCATACTTTCCTGCCCCATAGGGCGGACGACCCCGAGGTGTTGTCCCGGAGGATCTCCCCCGATCAGCAAAGGAGGACTAGGCCGGAAGGTGATACTTTGGCTGCCCAGGGTCCGAGGTGTTCGGCTCCTAAAGAGACCAACAATAAAAAACCCTGACTATCCGATATTCAGCCGGATATGTTGACAAACATACTGCGGCAAGCGCCTATCTCAAAGGGACATCGTACCTTGATGGGTACGGTGATGGAGAAAGTTTTATCCGTGAAAAGCGGATTTAATCAAGCTTTTATGAGCCTGCTAAGAGGCTTCGAGGTATGTAATGTAACATTTTCGATTGTGCTGTAAATGCAAGGCACGCCTGTGTATAGATACTAGCCCCTGAGACTTAGGTTGCCTTGCAAACAGAGCCGATCAGAGGATAAAAAAAGATATATCAGCTCAGGAAATAATTTTGCCAATTGACACACAGGCTGCTTCGGCCCTGGCAACTGCCCGGGCTATGGAGGTTGCTGAACTGAAGCAGCAACTTGATATGCGAATGATGACATCATGCTTGTTCACAAGCAGCTCGACGAGGCACAAGTTATGTCTTCGGGACGGTTAGTAAGTATCAATAGGAGCATGAT
The DNA here is from genome assembly GCF_018294505.1 of Triticum aestivum. Lineage (NCBI taxonomy): Eukaryota > Viridiplantae > Streptophyta > Magnoliopsida > Poales > Poaceae > Triticum > Triticum aestivum. The sequence continues at coordinate 18,798,323 of NC_057795.1, forward strand.
GCTTAGAAATTGTAATACGCTTAACTGCAGATGGTGCTGCCGCCGTGGAGACCTGTCGGGTTGAGCTTTCCCGATCCAAGGAGCTAGCCAGGATTAGTAATGTGGCTTCCGAAAAGGCAGCTGCTGGTTTAAAAGCCGAACAGGCGGCTCGACGCCAAAGCAAGGAGAACATATCCAATATGGTACTAAAGCTAAAGGATGCCACCAGCCGATGTGAACTGCTCGAGAAAGAAAACCAAGCAAAAACGACTGACCTTGAAAAGGCCTTACAAGCGGCAAAGGAAACCCGGTTTGAGTTCAGAGCGGCTTGGGAGGAGATCCGGCAAGCCGGGGAGATCGCGGCTCGGAAGCCTTTTTATTGCGAACTAAATTCGGCGATCCGAAGTATGCCCCGCTTGATCAAATGTGGAGTTCTTCTGATGCGACGCAGTTTTTCCAAGCCCAAGAAGGCCATGAAGCAGAAAAACTTTTCTGGTCATAATTTAGCATGCCAAGGCGTCTGCTGTTGTTAAATGAACAGATGGCCGAATGGGCCGAGCTCCACAAGATATCCGTACTTGCCATGAAGGCTGTCGTGGACCGGCCGTGGCCTGGGGAACCAAGTCCGAATAGTTATTTTGGTTTGGTGCAACGACTTGTTCATGCGGTGTCGCATATCGACGTTGTTAAGCGGTCAACGTGCATAGAAGGCGCACAGATGGCACTTGCCCGCGTCAAGACGTACTGGGCGAAGATGAAGGCCACCAATATTGCAACAAGGGGTCCACTCGAGGGCCAGGACACGCCAGAGCATTATTTTGAAGAAGTCTTAGAGGGTGCCCGCAGTGCTAGAAAGATATTATGTTCGAGTAAAATGTATCAAAATTGTAAGAACAATGCTTATGATAAATGAAGGCTTGATTTATACTTTTGCCTAGAAAGTATTTTAGTGCCTCCTGTGCGGCCGTTTTGTATATAATCTACCTTCGGGATTAGTTTTAGACCTGAATAATTGTAATTTGGTGCCAGCGTTGAACATGAACATTATAATGATTGTTCTATTTATATGAGTAATATCTTTTATGGTCATGCACCCTTGTTGAGTGGTCTATTTTTATTGAATCTCGATCGTGGAGATACACATGTTCATAATATTGAAGCCAAAAGATGCAAAGTTGATAATGATAGTGCAACTTATTTGTGGCACTGCCATTTAGGTCATATTGGTGTAAAGCGCATGAATAAACTCCATGTTGATGGGCTTTTGGAATCACTTGATTATGAATCATTTGGTGCTTGCGAACCATGCCTCATGGGCAAGATGACTAAAACTCCGTTCTCCAGAACAATGGAACGAGCTACTGACTTATTAGAAATAATACATACCGATGTATGCGGTCCAATGAGTGTTGAGGCTCATGGCGGGTATGGTTATTTTCTTACCTTCACAGATGATTTGAGCAGATATGGTTATATCTACTTAATGAAACATAAGTCTGAAATATTTGAAAAGTTCAAAGAATTTCTGTGTGAAGTGGAAAATCATCGTAACAAGAAAATAAAGTTTCTACGATCTGATCGTGGAGGCGAATATTTGAGTTACAAGTTTAGTCTTCATTTGAAACATTGTGGAATAGTTTCACAACTTACGCCACCTGGAACAACACAGTGTAATGGTGTGTCCGAACGTCGTAACCATACGTTATTGGATATGGTACCATCTATGATGTATCTTACTAATTTACTGCTATCGTTTTGGGGTTATGCTTTAGAGATGGCTGCATTCACTTTAAATAGGGCACCATCAAAATCCGTTGAGAGGACACCTTATGAACTATGGTTTGGCAAGAAACCAAAGTTGTCGTTTCTTAAAGTTTGGGGCTGCGATGCTTATGTGAAAAAGCTTCAACCTGATAAGCTCGAACCAAAATCAGAGAAGTGTGTCTTCATAGGATACCTAAAGGAAACTGTTGGGTACACCTTCTATCACAGATCTGAAGGCAAGATATTAGTTGCTAAGAATGGATCCTTTCTAGAGAAGGAGTTTCTCTTGAAAGAAGTGACTAGGAGGAAAGTAGAACTTGATGAGGTAATTGTACCTTCTCCCGAATTGGAAAGTAGTTCATCACAGAAATCAGTTCCAGTGATTCCTACAGCAATTAGTGAGGAAGCTAATGATGATGATCATAAAACTTCAGATCAAGTTACTACCGAACCTCGTAGGTCTTCCAGAGTGCGAGCCACACCAGAGTGGTATGGTAATCCTCTTCTGGAAGTCATGTTACTAGACTATGATGAACCTACAAACTATGAGGAAGCGACGATGATCTCAGATTCCGCGAAATGGCTTGAGGCTATGAAATCTGAGATAGGATCCATGTATGAGAACAAAGTGTGGACTTTGGTGGATTTTCCCGATGATCGGCAAGCCATAGAAAATAAATGGATCTTCAAGAAGAAGACTGACACTGATGGTAATGTTACTATCTACAAAGCTCGACTTGTTGCGAAAGGTTTTTGACAAGTTCAAGGAGTTGACTACGATGAGACTTTCTCACCCGTAGCAATGCTTAGGTCTGTCCGAATCATGGTAGCAATTGCCGCATTTTATGATTATGAAATTTGGCACATGGATGTCAAAACTGCATTCCTGAATGGATTTATGGAAGAAGAGTTGTATATGATGCAACTAGAAGGTTTTGTCGATCCAAAGGGTGCTAACAAAGTGTGCAAGCTCCAGCGATCCATTTATGGACTGGTGCAAGCCTCTCGGAGTTGGAATAAATGCTTTGATAGTGTGATCAAAGCATATGGTTTTATACAGACTTTTGGAGAAGCCTGTATTTACAAGAAAGTGAGTCGGAGCTCTATAGCATTTCTAATATTATATGTGGATGGCATATTGTTGATTGGAAATGATATAGAATTTCTGGATAGCATAAAGGGATACTTGAATGAGAGTTTTTTAATGAAAGACCTCGGTGAAGCTACTTACATATTAGATATCAAGATCTATAGAGATAGATCAAGACGCTTAATTGGACTTTAACAAAGCACATACCTTGATAAAGTTTTGAAGAAGTTCAAAATGGATCAGTCAAAGAAAGGATTCTTGCCTGTGTTACAAGGTGTGAAGTTGAGTCAGACTCAATGCCTGACCACTGCCGAAGATAGAGAGAAAATGGAAGTCATTTCCTATGCTTCAACCATAGGTTCTATCATGTATGCAATGTTGTGTACCAGACCTGATGTGTGCCTTGTTGTATAGCAGGGAGGTACCAAAGTAATCTAGGAGTGGAGCACTGGACAGCGATCAAGAACATCCTGAAATACCTAAAAAGTACTAAGGATATGTTTCTCATTTATGGGGGCGACAAAGAGCTCGTTGTAAATGGTTACGTCGATGCAAGCTTTGACACTGATCCGGATGACTCTAAGTCGCAATCCGGATACTTTTTTATATTGAATGTTGGAGTTGTCAGTTGGTGCAGTTCCATCATGGCGGGATCTATGTGTGAAGCGGAGTACATAGCTGCTCCGGAAGTAGCAAATGAAGGAGTCTAGATGAAGGAGTTCATATCCGATCTAGGTGTTATACCTAGTGCATTGAGTCTAATGAAAAACTTTTGTGACAATACTAGTGCAATTGCCTTGGCAAAGGAATCCGGATTTCACAAGAGAACCAAACACATCAAGAGACGCTTCAATTCCATCCGACATCAAGTGGCGAAGGGAGACATAGAGATTTGCAGGATACATATAGATCTGAATGTTGTAGACCCTCAACTAAGCCTCTTCCACGAGAAAAACATGATCAGCACCAAGATTCCATGGGTGTTAGAATCATTACCGTGTTATCTAGATTATTGACTCTAGTGCAAGTGGGAGACTGAAGAAAATATGCCCTAGAGGCAATAATAAAGTTGTTATTTATATTTCCTTATATTATGATAAATGTTTATTATTCATGCTAGAATTGTACTAACCGGAAACTTAGTACATGTGTGAATACATAGATAAAACATAGTGTCCCTAGTATGCCTCTACTTGAGTAGCTCGTTAATTAAAGATGGTTATGTTTCCTAACTATAGATATGTGTTGTCATTTGATAAACGGGATCACATCATTAGGAGAATGATGTGATGGACAAGACCCATTCGTTAGCTTAGCATTATGATCATTACAGTTTCATTGCTACTGCTTTCTTCATGACTTATACATGTTCCTCAGACTATGAGATTATGCAACTCCCGAATACCGGAGGAACACCTTGTGTGCTATCAAACGTCACAATGTAACTGGGTGATTATAAACATGCTCTACATGTGTCTCTGAAGGTGTTTGTTGGGTTGGCATAGATCGATATTAGGATTTGTCACTCCGTGTACCGGAGAGGTATCTCTGGGCCCTCTCAGTAATGCTCATCACTATAAGCCTTGCAAGCAATGTGACTAATGAGTTAGTTGCGGGATGAAGCATTATGGAACGAGTAAAGAGACTTGCCGGTAACGATATTGAACTAGGTATGATGATACCGATGATGAAATCTCGGACAAGTAACATACTGATGACAAAGGGAACAAAGTATGTTGTTATGCGGTTTGACCTATAAAGATCTTCGTAGAATATGTAGGAGCCAATATGAGCATCCAGGTTTCGCTATTGGTTATTGATCGGAGATGTGTCCTGGTCATGTCTACATAGTTCTCGAACCCGTACGGTCCGCACGCTTAATGTTCGATGACGATTTTGTATTATGAGTTATGTGTTTTGATGACCTAAGTTTGTTCAGAGTCCCGAATGAGATCACGGACATGAGGAGGAGTCTCAAAATGGTCAAGACATAAAGATTGATAAATTGGAAGGCTATATTCGGACATCGAAATGGTTCCAAAGAAGTTCGGGTATTTTCCGGAGTACCGGGAGGTTATCGGAACCCCCCAAGGAGTTGATGGGTGATACGTCTCCAACGTATATACTTTTCCAAACACTTTTGCCCTTGTTTTGGACTCTAAGTTGCATGATTTGAATGAAACTAACCCGGACTAACGCTGTTTTCAGCAAAACTACCATGGTGTTATTTTTGTGCAGAAACAAAAGTTCTCGGAATGACCTGAAAATCCATGGAGATAAGTTATGGAAAATATAAAAAATACTAGCAAAACATGAAGGCCAGGGGGCCACACCCTGTCCACGAGGGTGGGGGGCACGCTCCCTCCCCCTGGGCGCGCCCCCTGTCTCGTGGGCCCCCTGCTGCTCCACCGACCTCAACTCCAACTCCATATATTCCGTTTCGCGGAGAAAAAAATCAGAGAGGAAGTTTCATTGCGTTTATGATACGGAGCCGCCGGCAAGCCCTAATCTCTCTCAGGAGGGCTGATCTTGAGTCTGTGCGGGGCTCCGGAGAGGGGGATTCATCGCCATCGTCACCATCAACCATCCTCCATCACCAATTTCATGATGCTCACACTACTAGGGAAAAGCCTATACACAGAATCTTACCAGCAGCGCTCCTCAAAATACCATGCTACTGCTATTTAGCAGCAGCGCGTGATATCAAAATGCGCTGCTGAAAGGAAAATAGCAGTAGCGCGTCCACCACAAACGCGTTACTGCTATAATTGCCATGACCTCGGTCCCCCGCTAGTTATAGCAGTAGTGCCCTATACTGAACCGCGCTACTGCTATAGAAGTAACAGCAGCACGCTTCGAAGAAAACCACTACTGCTAAGATCAGCCCACAAGTTTAGTCCCACCTCGCTCCGTGAACAGGGTGTTTACCACCTTAAATATGTTATTTCTGAAACTACCACAACCAGTTGGTCTTCACTGAACTCTATGTGTAAAATTTGTGGCCGCAATACATATTGACAATTCAGATTATACACAAAAAGATCATTGATGGCCAATGTATTTTGCATTGACGTATTTTTTGTATAGTTACACTTAGCAGTAGCGGTTTATATGCAAAGCGCTACTGCTATTCAGATTAGCTGTAGCGCGTTTTGGCAAATGCCCTACAATTATCCCTACCTTATCTCCACACGCACGACCGGCCCTCACTCACACTCTCACTCTCGCCCACATGCCGATAACCGTCGTCGTGCATCGCCGCCGCCGCTGCCTTTGTCCGTCCGCCGCCGAGGTACTCCCCTCCTTCCGTCCCTCCTCCCTCCTCCTTGCACATCCTCCCTCCGCCTGCGGCCGCCCCTCCCTCCTCCGCCGCCGCCCTCCTCCCTCCGCCTGCGGCTGCCCCTCCTCCCTCCTCCGCCGGCAGCCCTCCTCCCAACGCCCTCGACCTCGCCGCCCCTAGCTACCTCTCCGTCGCCCCCACCCCTACCACTAGTTAGTACTAGATTTAGTAGTAGTAGATGTTAATTTAGGGTTCATAGCTAGTACTAGATGTTGCTTAGTTAGTACTAGATTTTTAGTAGTAGTAGTAGATGTTAATTACTAGTAGTGATGGTACTAGTTAACTAGGGCAGTATGATTAATAGTAGTTGTAGTTGAACTAGTTTAGTAAGTAAATTAATAAACTAGTTGAACTAGTTGAATTAATAGAACTAAAGTATTTTTAGTAAGATAATTAATATAACTAGTTGAACTACTTTATTTTTAGAAAGAACTAGTTTTTGTCTATTTATAGTAAGTTTATATTTAGTAAGAACTAGTTGAATTAATAAAACTAGTTGAACATGTCATATTTGTTGTTATTTTTTAGTTTAAGCAATTATTGGGGATGTATTAGTGATAACTTATATGGTTTCAGGTGACCACCTCGTCCCCGTCACCGACCCCCTCCGACATCCCCGCCGTCGTCCCAGTCACCGACCCCCTCCGACATCGAGGTGAGACTAGCCAAATATCCTTGTATATCTTGTGTTGTTGCTCAAATAGGATATGTGGTTGCCCAAGTGGGCGTTCATGTTCAGTTTACATCTCCGAGTGGCCTATGTGTTGCCGGAGTGTTGATTAATTTCCGTTCCGGCAAATTTCAGGCGCTCGATATGTCCTTTTTAGCAAAGGTCATGCCGGATTTTTTCGTGAATTCTGGCATGACTTGTTCTAGAATATGTACAAGTTTAATCTTTGAATTATGAACGTAGGAAATGTTGTACTCGGACGACGATAGTCTCCCGGGGGAGTGTAGCTGGTGCCACGACGATCGAGGTATGTGCGACAGGTTCGTTGAGCTGGACAAAGATCGGCGCTTCAGCATTAAGCTCGAGGAGACCTTCGATTGTGAAACGGTACGCAACAATGACAAGTGTTTTTTTCGTAATTAAGCATGACTTCAACTATTTCAACGTCTAATTTTCATATTTTACAATTCGACTAGCTTATCCCATGCCATGCAAGACACTATGTCTTGGAGAGGATGGGTTTTGAAGACCATGAAAATTTCGAAACAAAGAAAATACACCTAAGGACCCATCATGATATGGATTTTGAAGTAAATCTGTGCAATGCTCAGAGCGTAACCCATTTTGGTTGCCAAAATTGAGAAGCACTTTGCAAAATGTATGGTTTTTATGAGGGTATGATTGTCACCATGGATCTTGGTGATCCTGACATCGAGCAAGACAATATGGACATTTGGGTCCTTGTTGATACGCTTCCGATTGTACCGCTATGTGAGTTTCTCAAACATAGTTATTAACTAATTTATATTGTTTATTTCAAAATAGTTGATAGCTTATTTCTATTGACAGCTTATTTTGATTCTTCAAAGACTGTGCGGAAGATGGTAGATAAAACCCACTACACCGATGGCACCGAATTAACGTATAAGGAGAAAAATCATTTGATCGCATTTTGTACTCTTCTTGAGAATTACAATAACTATTATCAAACTCCTCCAAATTATGGTGAATACGTGCCACTAGTGCATGTGTTGAACCACGGTAACTTCTCTGGAGATACCCTGGTAAGATTTTTTACTATTACGACATCCGTGCATCTTTTGCATACTTCTAAAACTAGTACATCGTTGCTAACTACGAAGTTATTATTATGTTTTTCAACAGAAACTCCCGATGGATTGTTTGCCTCATCTGATGTCTCTGAATTGTCGCCTCTCAGTTTTGAACATACTGCCAGGTAAATCTAGGGAGCTCACCTGTGCATATCGGATTTCTAAAACCGGTGAACACATGTTCATCAAAGAATGGAAGAAATGTATGGACATTCGCAAGGAGGTTCTTGGAAGTAACATTCAGCAAAAGGAAAGAATTGGAGACATGCTAATCTCCATTCTCCATAATGGAGACTCAGGGGCTATCTTGTTTTTTGCTATTTTACCTTAGAAAATGTAGTAGGTCTTAATCGAATGTAGTAGGTCCTATGAGGTACAATATGTTTATTATGTGGTAATGTGTTAGAGTTGATAATGAGGAGTACTTGTGATTACGACTAGTGACCAATTTGCTATGTAATGTCATTGATGAAAACGATGATCTTGAGGAGGTGTTATATGACAATGATGTATTATGATGATAAGTTGTTAATGATATGATGATGATGATATTATTATATCATTGGGTGAAAGAACCGCGTATTAGTTTCAAGTGGATGGACATCCACTTGAAACTAGTCCACGGTTCTTTCACCCCGTGATGTAATAACTCATTATGATGTAAAAACAATCTCTAAATTCCTGTTGTATGAAAACTTGTGTAAAGGTGTATGAATACAACATGAAATAAAAAAGAAATAAAATACTAAATAATAGTAGTAGCGCGGGAAAGGAGACGCGCTACTACTAATTACCAGTAGAGCTGTTCTGAAGAAGCGCTACTACTAAGTCAATTTAGCAGTAGCTTGGATCTAGGCGCGCTATTGCTAAGCTTTAGCTGTAGCTCCTTATCAGTAGCGCTCATTCCCGCGCTACTGACAGGCCTAAAACCCGCGCTGCTGCTAGGCTTTTGCCTAGTAGTGTCACCACCGTGCGTTAGTAATTCCATCGTAGGCTTGCTGGACGGTGATGGGTTGGATGAGATTTACCATGTAATCAAGTTAGTTTTGTTAGTGTTTGATCCCTAGTATCCACTATGTTCTAAGATTGATGTTGCTATGACTTTTCTATGCTTAATGCTTGTCACTAGGGCCCGATTGCCATGATTTTAGATCTGAACCTATTATGTTTTCATGAATATATGTGAGTTCTTGATCCTATCTTGCAAGTCTATAGTCACCTATTATGTGTTATGATCCGATAACCCCAAAGTGACAATAATCGGAATACTTCTCGGTGATCACCGTAGTTTGAGGAGTTCATGTATTCACTATGTGTTAATGTGTTGGTCCGGTACTCTATTAAAAGGAGGCCTTAATATCCCTTAGTTTCCACTAGGACCCTACTGCCATGGGAGGGTAGGACAAAAGATGTCATGCAAGTTCTTTTCCATAGGCACGTATGACTATATTCGGAATACATGCCTACATTACATTGATGAACTGGCGCTAGTTCTGTGTCACCCTATGTTATAGCTATTACATGAGGAATCGCATCTGACAGAATTATCCATCACTGATCCAATGCCTACGAACTTTTCATATATTGTGCTTCGCTTATTTACTTTACCGCTGCTACTGCTACAATCACTACAATACTGCTATCTTTACTTTTTCCACTGTTACCATTACTATCATACTACTTTGCTAGTAAATACTTTGCTGCAGATACTAACACTACAAAAAAAGACACATCCGTGACATTTTGGGCCGAACGAATTTTTTTCTGTCATACATATGACACTTCTATGATGATAATTGTGACAAAACCCGGTATCATCATACATGTGGTGGGCTCCTACTTCTATGACAAAAAATCATGACAGAAAATGGGCTTTTCATCCTAGACGGGCCGGAGACGTAGCTGCATGACATTCTTGAGGCCGTCCATGATGGAAAAACCGTGGTAGAAGCGAGGGCGAGGACAATTTCGGGGAGTTCCCAGTTACGATGGGTGGTCGGGGGCCAAGCGATGTGCGTTTCTCTCGTACACGTACGCGTGTGTGTGCGAGGCGTTGGCTCTAACTGAACCCGAGCGAGGCGTTCGGCTCTAACTGAACCCGAGCGATTGCACTGCAGGCTACACGTTACTGAACCCGAGCGATCGATCGATGGCTGTTAACTAAACCCGATCGAGCGATTCCTTCGCTACTACTGCTAACTAAATTCGATCGATGCTACCTCTCTGGATGAACAGTGAGTGTTGCGGGGGGTGGGGGGGGGGGTTGGATGAATAGTGAGCGGTGGGAGTGGATGAACAGGACCTGTGGCGTTGCCTCTGGATAAACAGGACCCCGATCGATCGAGCCGGTTGGGGCTGGATGAACAGGACCCCATGGAGGGCTGGATGAACATGACAACCCCGTGGGGGGCTGGATGAACAGTAGAGGATGGAGGGGTGGATGAACAGTAGCCCGTGGAGGGGTGGTTGAACAGGAGCCCATGGAGAGGGGTGGTTGAACAGTAGCCGGTGGAGTAGCGCGATGTGGAGGCTGGATGAACAGGAGCCCGTGGATGAACAGTCGCAGGTGGAGGCTGGAGGAGGTCGACGGTGGATGAACAGTAGCCCGTGGATGCCGGAGGAGGTCGACGGTGGAGATGAACAGTATCTCGTGGAGTCCCGTTTTGCGGTACGCCACACCCCTCCCGATGAATAGGACCCCCATTTCGACCGTAGTGCTCCAACACAAGTCCGTTTCATCCGTTTTGCGGTATGCCACACCCCTCCCGATCAACAGGACACCCGTTTCAACCGTAGGAGGTCTGTTTCGTCCGTTTTACGGTATGCCACACCCCTCCCGATCAACAGGACCCCCGTTTCGAATGTGGCTGGTCGAACACAAGGCCGTTTCCTCTGTTCTGCGGTATGCTAGGCCTCATTTTCATCGCCTATTCCGTCCAAGCCCTCCCGATGAACACAACGACGCATTCCATTCCGACCCAGCCGGTTGGCTCCCCATGAACACGACGACGACGCTGTTTCTCCGTTCCGACCCAGCCATGTACACGAGCCCTGGCCGTACATATATATGCGCGAGTAGGCGTTCGAGACCCCGCCCGTATGTACACATACGTGGCCGTATTTTCTTTCTTGCACCCTGGTCGCTGTATGTACGTGTACATGCTACGTGCGCGCCTCTACTACGACACGTGCGCGCCTCTACATCCACCAGTATGTACGTACACGTTCGTGACCAGAATGACAATGCTACATACGCTTCGACCAGGTGGGTCCCGACTGTCAGGCACTTCCTTGCGTGCGAAGATGTAGCTGGCGGGTCCCAGCAGTCAGGGGGGCGAATAATTTTGTTTTTTTTGCCCGGACGCACTTCCTTGCGTGCGAAGGTGTAGCTGGTGGGTCCCAGCAGTCAAGGTTTTTTTTCATGAAATACGGTGGCCCGTCCGGTGGGTCTCCGCTGTCAGGTGGAGGAATAATTATTTTGCGCGTAATAAGGAGGCACTTCCTTGCAGCCGCCGTGGACCCAACTGTCAGCATCTCCACGTACAGTCCACATCCGATGGAAGCCGTTCCTTGACCACGTTGACCACGCCGCGCCGAGATCACCTGGGCGGTGGACGAAGGCGAGGCCTAGGAAGGGGACGGCGTGGAGCCGGGGAAGACACGGCAGTGGATGCCCATGCGTAGAGGAGTACGAGGGTTCACTGGTTTGCTGTGGTGTGAGGCTGCCGTCACCGCAGAATAATAGTTAACAGGGGGTGTGGGTGAGTAGAGGGACGATCTGGCCAGCGGTGGGAGTAGTAGGGGGCGGTGAGGCCTCCCCGGCATCGCAGCCGGCCATGGGAGGCAGGAGCATGAGGCACGACTGGCGCTGGTTTGGGCGGCTGGAGCAAGAAGACCAGAGGTTGAAGAAGCACTACGGCCGTTGGATGGACATCATACGGTCACTGGAGCTAGAATCGTGCATATTGACTAAGTTGACAAAGCCCTCCGTCCCTGTCAACTTAGTAGGCCCACAAGTCAGCCTGCCACTATACTGGGTCCCAGCTAACAGGGGGAGTATTCAATTTTTGTGCGTAATAAAGAGGCACTTCGTTGCATGCGAAGATATAGCTGGTGGGTCCGAGCTGTCAGCGGCGGTAACGTTTTTTTCACGAAATATGGAGGCCCTTTCGGTGGGTCCCTGATGTTAGGTGGAGGAATCATTATTTTGCACGTAATAAGGAGGCATTTCCTTGCGTGCGGCCGTGGACCCAGCTGTCGGTGTCTCCACGTACAGTCCACTTCAGATGCATGTCGGTCGTTGACTACGTTGACCAGGCCGCGCCGAGAGCACCGGAGCGGTGGACAACAGCGAGGCCTAGGAAGGGAACGTCACGGAGGCAGGGAAGACTTGGCAGTTGTTTCCCACGCGGAGGGGAGTACGACTGTACGAGGGTTTACTGGTTCGTCTGCCGTCGCTGGAGAATAACAACAGGTGTGGGTGAGTAGAGGGATGGCTAGGCCAGCGATGGGAGTACGGTGGGGCAGTGAGGCCTGCGTGGTAGCACAGCCACCCACGGGGAGGAGGGAGCAGGCAGTCCTGCCGGTGCTTGTTTGAGCGGCTGGAGCAGGAAGAGCAGAGATTGAAGAAGCACGACGGCCGTTGGATGGACATCCAACAGTCACTGCTTGTGTGTCAACCTTTTTTAGGAAAGCCTCAAATCAGTGGAAAACAACATACAACCCATCTGCCATTATTTCTAATAATTTACAGCCCATTTGCTAATTCTTAAGGTTTTTTTTGGAGCCCATATTCTTTTTGTTAGCATTACAACCCATATTGTGGCCACAGTTAAAAAATTATACGAAATTTTGCATATTTCGGTGCGGTGCGAACTGTTTTTAATCCCGAAATTTCAACTCACATTCAAACTGATTTTAAAAATAAATGTATATCAATATAAAATCCAGCAAATTCTCCATGCATAAAAATTAATGTAATTTAAAATCTCGAAATGAAAAAAAAGATATTTGAAACTAATTGCCAGTTTGATGTGTTCTAAAAATGTACAACCCATTTCTCATTACGAATGGGCCATTTTCTCGGCTAGCCGAATGAAAGCTCCCCTCGTCTTGAAAGATTTGCAGCCCAACAGGCCTGACAAAGCGACTTACTTGGCAAGTCACAAAAAACTGGGCTGTGGCCATGGACCCAGCTGTCAGCCTCTCCACATATAGTACTCTTCCGATGGAAGTCAGTCGTTGACCACATTGACCACGCCGCGTCGAGAGCACCAGGGCGGTGGACGACGGCGAGGCCTAGGAAGGGGACGACGCGGAGCCGGGGAAGACGCGGAAGTGATGCCCACGCGGAGAGGAGTATGAGGGTTCACTGGTTCGGCTGCGGTGTGAGGCTGCCGTCGCCACAGAATAACAGGAGGAGTGGGTGAGTGGAGGGATGGCCTGGCCAGCGGTGGGTGAGTGGAGGAAGGCCTCCACGGCAGCATAGCCGGCCATGGGAGGCAGGAGCATGCGGCACGACCGGCGCTGCTTTGGGCGGCTGGGGCAAGAAGACCAGAGGTTGAAGAAGCACTACGGCCATTGGATGGACATCATTGACCACGCCGCATCGAGAGCACCAGGGCGGTGGACGACGGCGAGGCCTACGAAGGGAACGACACGGAGCCGAGGAAGACACGACAGTGGCTGCCCACGCGGTGGAGAGTATGAGGGTTGACTGTTTCGGCCGCCGTCGCCGAAAAATAACAGGAGGTGTGGGTGAGTAGAGGGATAGACAGGCCAGGGATGCGAGTATGATGGGGCCGTGAGGCCTGCCCAACAGCACTATCGGCCACGGGAGGCGGGAGCAGGTGGTTCCAACGGCGCTGGTTTGGGCGGCTGGGGCAGGAAGATCAGAGACTGAAGAAGCACGATTGCCGTTAGATTGACATCTAACGGTCTGACGCTGGTAGAGTCGATTGTTGACTAAGTTTCTTTTTTGAGAAACCTTGTGTATGCATGAACTTAGTAGGCCCACAAGTCAGCCTCCAAATCTGTGGCAGACAACATAAAGCCCATTTGCTATTTTTTATAATTTGCAGCCCATTTGCTAGTTCTTAAGTAATTTATTACAGCCCATTTTCTGCCCAGGACCACGGTCAAAAAGTTCAACCTTATTTTGCATATTTTGGTGGAGTCTGAACTGTTGTAATCCCGAAATGATAAACATTTTTTTAAGAACTTATTGATTTTCCAAAAAAATCATTTTGTTTTTGTAAGCAAATAAGACGTGGGACAATTGAGTTGGTTTAAGGGAAAACCAGTGGTAAAAAAATCAGCGCTGGGTGGGAAAAACAAAAAAAATAAGGATGTAAATATGGAAAGGGAATTTTATGTGTTTTCAATATAATGATACATGTATATGAACTAGTAAAACTATAGGTAGAGATTAGAAAATGGATGTAGGACATGCGTTTCAAGAGGAAAATAAAACTGGGTTGTGTGTTTGATTCAATAAAAAAAACTGCCTGCGGATGTTGTAAGACAAAATATAACTAACGCTGGTGGGCCAGAGGCCAGTAGATACCTGCTGGATCTTTGTGCCCCGTTGTCTTCATGGGCTGGGCCTGTTAAAAACAAAACCAACCCTGGGCAGTCTACAGCCCAGTTGAAACTTGCTCGACCTGAAAAAACAATATACGTGCGCAATAAACGAGAGAATTCTGCAAGTACAAACTGATAACTGGGATGCAACACGAATATTGTTTTTTATCATGATAATAAGTGCATGCACTTGTTTTGAAAAAATTGGAGAACTGGGAATTCGAACGGCAGGTGCTTATGCTACCCATCAAATAAAAATCAGGTGCTTGAAAATTCGTTTCGAAACAAATGATTCAGCTTTATATCCACATCGACCCTCGGCATGATGGTTGGAAGCAAATGCAAGTTCATACCAAAAGATCGTTAACAACAATACCAACTTGCGGACGACAAGGTAGTACAACTACCAATACCAAACTAAGTTATAATCTTTTTACTCCTGGCCCTAGTGTTCGTCTGGTAGAAAATCTTGCAGAGGACCAGCTCCAGTTCCTTCTCTTGCTCCAGGTCCCCGAGGTGGTACTGGTGCATCACCTAGTTGGTCCTCTGCTGGTCGGAGTTCTTGTTGGTGTGCAGCACCAGAACCTTGTTTGCTGCCCGTCTGCCGGCCGTTGATCATCACCGGCAAGGTATTGCCGGTCTTGTACCACATCGCGTGCATGCCGCACTCCGACTGTATCTTGCGACGCATCCACGTGCCCCTTTTGAGTGCCCTGGAATTGCGCTGGAAGAAATGCTTCCTTAGGCCACTCAGTGTGATACCTGCAGTATTATGGAATACATGTTTTAGTGTACGTAGTTGGCATTTTCATAACATCTTTGGCATGTTGCAGTCACTTGTTTCACTTTTTATTAACTATCAGATTGTAATTGCTTCACCAGGTCTGCGTCTAAAAAGAAAAATAGAGCTACAAATAAAGGAATATGTTTGTGCAAGTAGACGGCCGATCGGTTTCTTACCTGGAAGTTTCTCAGGTTGGGTGTAGCATATGTCGTGCTCGCTGTCGATGGTTGGTATGAACAAATCGATGAGAGACTGAAATCTCGCGCTGTCAGCACTCACTTTGGCCTCAAGGTGCTCGATCAGCTCCTGATCCGTGGGATCGAACTTGACGCCAGCCGGCAGCATCGGGCAATCCTTCTTCGACTTGCATCGTTAATTCCAGTTATATGGTACCTAATGTATGATCAATCGACTGTTTTAAGTGAATGATGAAAGATTTCGACAGATAAGTGGTACTCTAAATCTGAAGTCTAGAATACCCGAACACGCCGCCGGGATTCTTGTGTCACCTCACGCGCAGCGTGTTGTCACGTCAATTCAATGTGTGGACATGATGAATAATTTGACCGACGTATACTAGTACTGCTACTGTACTACATACTAGTCGTATTTAGTGTCACAATTTATACATAGGTTTAACTAACAAGTACGCACTTGAAGCCTAACTTATATACATATATATATATATATATATATATATATATATATATATATATATATATATATATATATATATATGGCTTCTGCACAACATCTCCATCATCATTATCAATACATCCTACGCAGGTGAGTTAGGATGTGATACGTCTCCAACGTATCTATAATTTTTGATTGTTCCATGCTATTATATTACCCCTTTTGGATGTTTATGGGCTTTATTTTACACATTTATATTATTTTTGGGACTAACCTACTAACCGGAGGCCCAACCCATATTGCTGTTTTTTTTGCCGATTCCTGTATTTCGAAGAAAAGGAATATCAAACGGAGTCCAAACGGAATGAAACTTCGGGAGCGTGATTTTTTGAACGAACGTGATCCGGAGAGCTTGGAGTGCAAGTCAAGAAGCTTACGAGGACCCCACAAGATAGGGGGCCGCGCCCCCCTGTAGGGTGCGCCCCCCTGTCTTGTGGGCCCCTCGAGCGGCCACCGACGTACTTCTTCCTCCTATATATACCTATGTACCCCGAAAACATCCAGGAGCACCATGAAACAAAATTTCCACCGCCGTAACCTTCTGTATCCGCGAGATCTCATCTTGGAGCCTTCGCCGACACTCTGCCGGAGGGGGAATCGACCATGGAGGGCTTCTACATCAACATCCTTGCCCCTCCGATGAGTTGTGAGTAGTTTACCACAGACCTATGGGTCCATAGTTATTAGCTAGATGGCTTCTTCTCTCTTTTTGGATCTCAATACAATGTTCTCCCCCTCTCTTGTGGAGATCTATTCGATGTAAACTCTTTTTGTGGTGTGTTTGTCGAGATCCGATGAATTGTGGGTTTATGATCAAGTTTATCTATGAATAATATTTGAATCTTCTCTGAATTCTTTTATGTATGATTGAGTTATCTTTGCAAGTCTCTTCGAATTATCAGTTTGGTTTTGCCTACTAGATTGGTCTTTCTTGCCATGGGAGAAGTGCTTAGCTTTGGGTTCAATCTTGCGGTGTCCTTACCCAGTGACAGAAAGGGTTGCAAGGCACGTATTGTATTGTTGCCATCGAGGATAACAAGATGGGGTTTATATCATATTGCATGAGTTTATCCCTCTACATCATGTCATCTTGCTTAATGCGTTACTCTGTTCTTATGAACTTAATACTCTAGATGCAGGTATGAGTCAGTCGATGTGTGGAGTAATAGTAGTAGATGCAGGCAGGAGTCGGTCTACTTGTTATGGACATGATGCCTATATACATGATGATGCCTAGATAATCTCATAACTATGCGCTTTTCTATCAATTGCTCAACAGTAATTTGTTCACCCACCGTAATACTTATGCTATCTTGAGAGAAGCCTCTAGTGAAACCTATGGCCTCCGGGTCTATCTCTTATCATATTTGCTTTCAATCTACTTTTATTTGCATCTTTACTTTTTGCATCTATATTATAAAATACCAAAAATATATTTATCTTATCTTACTATCTTTATTAGATCTCACTTTCGCAAGTGGTCATGAAGGGATTTACAACCCCTTTATTGCGTTGGTTGCAAGTTCTCAGTTTGTTTGTGTAGGTGCGTGGGACTTTTGAGGAGCCTCCTACTGGATTGATACCTTGGTTCTCAAAACTGAGGGAAATACTTACGCTACACTTGCTGCATCACCCTCTCCTCTTCGGGGAAAACCAACACAAGCTCAAGACGTAGCAAGAAGGATTTCTGGCGCCGTTGCCGGGGAGGTCTTCGCTCAAGTCAAGACATACCAAGTACCCATCACAAACGCATCTCCCTCGCATTTACATTATTTGCCATTTGCCTCTCGTTTTCCTCTCCCCCACTTCACCCTTGCCATTTTATTCGCCCTCTCTTTCCCAATCTCCTCCTCTCTTTTTGCTTGCCGTTTTTCTGTTTGCTTGTGTGTTGGATTACTAGTTGCCATGGCGCAAGATAATACCAAATTGTGTGATTTCTCGAATACCAATAATAATGATTTCCTTAGTACTCCGGTTGCTCCTCTTAATGATGTTGAGTCTTGTGAAATCAATACCGCTTTGCTGAATCTTGTTATGAAAGATCAATTCGCCGGCCTTCCTAGTGAAGATGCCGCTACTCATCTAGACAATTTTGTTTATTTGTGTGATATGCAAAACAAAAAAAGATACGGATAACAATATTGTCAAATTGAAGTTATTTCCATTTTTACTCACAGATCATGCTAAAGTTTGGTTTTCGTCTGTGCCTAAAAATAGTAATGATTCTTGGAACAAGTGCAAAGATGCTTTTATCTCTAAGCATTTTCCTCCCGCTAAGATCATCACTCTTAGGAACGATCTTATGATTTTTAAACAACTTGATCATGAGCATGTTGCCCAATCTTGGGAAAGAATGAAATTGATGCTTCGCAATTGCCCTACTCATGGTTTGAATTTATGGATGATCATAGAAATTTTTTATGTTGGTTTGAACTTTGCTTCTAGAAATCTCTTAGATTCGGCCGCGGGAGGCACCTTTATGAAAATCACATTAGGGGATGCTACAAAACTTCTTGATAATATTATGGCTAATTATTCTCAATGGCACACCGAAAGATCTTCTAGTAAAAAAGTGCATGCTATAGAAGAAATCAATGTTTTGAGTGAAAAGATGGATGAACTTATGAAGATGTTTTCTACTAAAAATACTCCTCTTGATCCTAATGATATGCCTTTGTCTTCCTTGATTGAGAATAATAATGAATCTATGGATGTGAATTTTGTTGGTAGGAATAGTTTTGGAAACAATGCTTATAGAGGAAATTTTAATGCTAGACCGTTCCCTAGTAATTCCTCTAATAATTATGGAAATTCCTACAATAATTCTTATGGTAATTTTAGTAAGATGCCCTCTGATTTTGAGAATAGTGTGAAAGAATTTATGATTTCTCAAAAGAATTTTAATGCTTTGCTTGAAGAAAAATTGCTCAAAGTTGATGATTTGGCTAGGAACGTTGATAGACTTTCGCTTGACGTTGATTCTCTTAAAAATTAGATCTTCCCCTCCTAAGCATTATATCAATGAGTCTCTCAAAGTAATGAAAATTTCCATTGACGAGTGCAAGGAAAGAACCGCTAGATTGCGTGCTAAGAAAGATATCTTTATAAAAGTGTGTTCTTCTAGTTTCCATGAAAATAATGATGAGGATCTTAAAGTTATTGATGTGTCTCCTATTAGATCTATGTTTTGCAATATGAATTTTGATGATTATGGGACTGATGATGAATCAACTTTGCCAAGAAGGCGTCCCAAGAATTCGGAATCTTTAGATCTTGATGCTAAATTTGGTAAAAGTGAGATTGGAGAATCCTCAACTTCTAATAATGTTGAACCCACTATCTCGGATTTCAAGGAATTTGACTATGATAATTGCTCTTTAAAAGGTTGTATTTCCTTGTTGCAATCGTTGTTAATTCTCCTCATGCTTATAGTCAAAACAAAGCTTTTACCAAACATATTGTTGATGCCTTGATGCAATCTTATGATGAAAAACTTAATTTGGAAGTTTCTATACCTAGAAAACTTAATGATGAGTGGGAACCTACTATAAAGATTAGAATTAAAGATTATGAGTGTTTTGCGTTGTGTGATTTGGGTGCTAGTGTTTCCACGATTCCGAAAAATTTATGTGATATTCTAGGTTTCCATGATCTTGAAGATTGCTCTTTAAATTTGCACCTTGCAGACTCCACCATTAAAAAGCCTATGGGAAGGATCAATGATGTTCTTATTGTTGCAAATAGAAATTTGGTGCCAGTAGATTTTATCGTTCTTGATATAGATTGCAATATTTCTTTCCCTATTATTCTTGGTAGACCTTTCCTTAGAACGATTGGTGCGATTATTGATATGAAGGAAGGGAACATTAGATTCCAATTTCCCTTAAAGAAAGGCATGGAGAACTTTCCAAGAAAGAAAGTAAAATTACCTTACGAATCTATCATGCATGCTACTTATGAATTTAGTGCCAAAGATGACATTCGTTAGATCTATCTTCGCTTTTATGCCTAGTTAGGGGCGTTAAACAATAGCGCTAGTTGGGAGGCAACCCAATTTTCTTTATGTTTTTTGTTTTTGCTCCTGTTTAGGAATAAATCTTGCGTCTACCTTCTGTTTAGATGTGTTTTAATCTTTTAATTAGCGTTTGTGCCAAGTAGAACCTATAGGATAAACTATGATGATAGTTGATTTGATTCTGCTGAAAAACGGAAACTTTGCGCTCACGAGAAAAAAATCAATAAATCACAGAAACGGGCTTTTGCATTGAATCTTTTTTCTGCTGATCAATAAACAAATTTTCCAGTACGTCCTATTTTGGTATGATTTTTAGAGTTCCAGAAGTTTGCGTTAGTTACAGATTGCTACAGACTGTTCTGTTTTTGACAGATTCTATTTTTCGTGTGTTGTTTGCTTATTTCAATGCATCTATGTCTAGTAAATTAGTTTATAAACCATAAGGAAGTTGGAATACAGTAGGTTTAACACCAAATTAAATAAAGAATGAGTTCATTGCAGTACCTTATGTGGTGGTTTTGTTTTCTTTCACTAACGGAGCTTATAAGATTTCCTGTTGAGTTTTGTGTTGTGAAGTTTTCAAGTTTTGGGTAAAGCTTTTATGGACTATGGAATAAAGGGTGGCAAGAACCTAAGCTTGGGGATGCCCAAGGCACCCCAAGATACTCAAGAATATCCAAAAGCCTAAAGCTTGGGGATGCCCCGGGAAGGCATCCCCTCTTTCGTCTTCGTTCATTGGTAACTTTACTTGGAGCTATATTTTTATTCGCCACATGATATGTGTTTTGCTTGGAGTGTAGTGTATTATATTAGTCTTTGATTTTTAGTTTACCACAATCATACTTGCTGTACACACCTTTTGGGAGAAGCCTATTTGATTAGAATTTTCTAGAATACTCTATGTGCTTCACTTATATCTTTTGAGCTTGATAGTGTTTGGTCTAGTGCTTTACTTATATCTTTTAGAGCACGGTGGTGTCTTAATTTTGAAGAAATTTCTAGTCTCTCATGCTTCACTTATATTATTTTGAGAGTCTTTTAGAACAGCATGGTATTTGCTATGGTCTTAAAGTTGGTCCTAGAATGATGGGCATCCAAGTTGGGTATAATAAAACTATCATAGGAAGTGAATTGGATGCTATGATCAACTTGATACTTGATAATTGTTTTGAGATATGGAGGTAGTGATATTAAAGTCATGCTAGTTGGGTGATTTTGAATTTAAAGAATGCTTGTGTTAAAGTTAGCAAGTCCCGTAGCATGCACGTATGGTTAAAGTTGTGTAACAAATTTGAAACATGAAGTGTACCTGGCTTGTGCATCCTTATGAGTGGCGGTCGGGGACGAGCGATGGTCTTTTCCTACCAATCTATCCCCCTAGGAGCATGCGCGTAGTACTTGATTTTTTGATGACTTCTAAATTTTTGTAATAAGTAATGAGTTCTTTTGACTAATGTTGAGTCCATGGATTATACTC
Source organism: Triticum aestivum (assembly GCF_018294505.1). Classification (NCBI taxonomy): domain Eukaryota; kingdom Viridiplantae; phylum Streptophyta; class Magnoliopsida; order Poales; family Poaceae; genus Triticum; species Triticum aestivum. The sequence continues at coordinate 18,819,832 of NC_057795.1, forward strand.
ACTTTTACCTTTCCGCCTTTGCTAGCCTCTTCGGTACCGTGCATTGCCCTTTCTCACCTTGAGAGTTGGTGCAAACTTCGCCGGCGCATCCAAACCCCGTGACGATACACTCTATCACACATAAACCTCCTTATATCTTCCTCAAAATAGCCACCATACCTACCTATTATGGAATTTCAATAGCCATTCTGAGATACATTGCCATGCAACTTTCCACCGTTCCGTTCATCATGACATACTTTACTTTTGTCATATTGCCATCCCATGATCATGTAGTTGACATCGTAATTATGGCAAAGCCACCATGCATTATGTTCATACATGTCACTCTTGATTCATTGCACCATCCCGGTACACCGCCGGAGACATTCATATAGAGTCATATCTTGTTCTAGTTTCGAGTTGTAATTCTTATGTTGTAATCAATAGAAGTGTGATGATTATCATTATTAGAACATTGCCCAAATAAAAAAAGGCCAAAAATAAAAAAAGGGCCCAAAAAAGAAAAAGAAAAAAAGGAAAAAAAGAAAAAAGAAAAAAAGGGAAGAAAATAAATAAAAAGGGCAATGTTACTATCTCTTTTTCCACACTTGTGCTTCAAAGTAGCACCTTGTTCTCCATGTAGTGAGTCTCATATATTGTGCTTCAAAGTAGCACCATGTTTTTCATATAGTGAGTCTCATAAGTTGTCTTTTTCTTACTAGTGGGAATTTTTCATTATAGAACTTGGCTTGTATGTTCCTACGATGGGCTTCCTCAAATGCCCTAGGTCTTCGTGAGCAAGCAAGTTGGATGCACACCCACTAGTTTTCTTTTGTTGAGCATTCATTTATAGCTCTAGTGCATCCATTGCATGGATATCCCTACTCCTGATGTTGACATCAATTGATGGGCATCGCCATAGCCCGTTGATTATCCTCGTCAATGTGAGACTTTCTCCTTTTTTGTCTTCTCCACACAATCCCCATCATCATATTCTATTCCACCCATAGTGCTATATCCATGGCTCACGCTCATGTATTGCGTGAAGGTTGAAAAAGTTTGAGATTATTTAAATATGAAACAATTGCTTGTCTTGTCATCGGGGGTATAGAAGTTGGGAACATCTTTGTCTGACGAAAATAAAGCATAGCCTAACTATATGATTTTGTAGGGATGAACTTTCTTTTGCCATGTTATTTTGAGAAGACATGATTACTTTGATTATTATGCTTGAAGTGTTACTATTTCTTTTATCAATATGAACTTTTATTTTGTATTCATTTGGATCTGAACATTCATGCAACAATAAAGAAAATTACATTATGAATTATGCTAGGTAGCATTCCACATAAAAAATTCTCTTTTTATCATTTACCTACTCGAGGACGAGCAGGAATTAAGCTTCGGGATGATTGATACGTCTCCAACGTATCTATAATTTTTGATTGTTCCATGCTATTATATTACCCCTTTTGGATGTTTATGGGCTTTATTTTACACATTTATATCATTTTTGGGACTAACCTACTAACCGGAGGCCCAGCCCATATTGCTGTTTTTTTTGCCTATTTTAGTATTTCGAAGAAAAGGAATATCAAACGGAGTCCAAACGGAATGAAACCTTCGGGAGCGTGATTTTTGGAACGAACGTGATCCGGAGAGCTTGGAGTGCAAGTCAAGAAGCTTCCGAGGACCCCACGAGATAGGGGGTTGCGCCCCCCCTATAGGGCGTGCCCCCTGCCTTGTGGGCCCCTTGGGCGGCCACCGACGTACTTCTTCCTCCTATATATACCTATGTACCCCGAAAACATCCAGGAGCACCATGAAACACAATTTCCACCACTGTAACCTTCTGTATCCGCGAGATCTCATCTTGGATCCTTTGCCGGCACTCTGCCGGAGGGGGAACCGACCACGGAGAGCTTCTACATCAACATCCTTTCCCCTCCGATGAGTTGTGAGTAGTTTACCACAGACCTACGGGTCCATAGTTATTAGCTAGATGGCTTCTTCTCTCTTTTTGGATCTCAATACAATGTTCTCCCCCTCTCTTGTCGAGATCTATTCGATGTAAACTCTTTTTGCGGTGTGTTTGTCGAGATCCGATGAATTTTGGGTTTATGATCAAGTTTATCTATGAATAATATTTGAATCTTCTCTGAATTCTTTTATGTATGATTGATTATCTTTGCAAGTCTCTTTGAATTATCAGTTTGGTTTGGCCTACTAGATTGGTCTTTCTTGCCATGGGAGAAGTGCTTAGCTTTGGGTTCAATCTTGCGGTGTCCTTACCTAGTGACAGAAAGGGTTGCAAGGCACGTATTGTATTGTTGCCATCGAGGATAACAAGATGGGGTTTATATCATATTGCATGAGTTTATCCCTCTACATCATGTCATCTTGCTTAATGCGTTACTCTGTTCTTATGAACTTAATACTCTAGATGCAGGCAGGAGTCGGTCGATGTGTGGAGTAATAGTAGTAGATGCAGGCAGGAGTCGGTCTACTTGTTATGGACATGATGCCTATATACATGATCATGCCTAGATAATCTCATAACTATGCGCTTTTCTATCAATTGCTCGACAGTAATTTGTTCACCCACCATAATACTTATGCTGTCTTGAGAGAAGCCTCTAGTGAAGCCTATGCCCCCCGGGTCTATCTCTTATCATATTTGCTTTCAATCTACTTTTATTTGCATCTTTACTTTTTGCATCTATATTATAAAATACCAAAAATATATTTATCTTATCTTACTATGTTTATTAGATCTCACTTTCTCAAGTGGCCATGAAGGGATTGACAACCCCTTTATTGCGTTGGTTGCGAGTTCTTAGTTTGTTTGTGTAGGTACGTGGGACTTTTGAGGAGCCACCTACTGGATTGATACCTTGGTTCTCAAAACTGAGGGAAATACTTACGCTACACTTGCTGCATCACCCTCTCCTCTTCGGGGAAAACTAACACAAGCTCAAGACGTAGCAGGATGCACTTGATCCCAGGAAGGTATCTACTATCCTTCAAACCAGATGAGTGATTCAAACTAACAATAGTACATAATATCCAACAAAAGAGGGTCGTGCTACAACAGCAGAATACATGGCTCAATCTAGATATCAGCATGAATCAAGTTGTGCATATTTGCTGTTCGCATGAACCACATCGCCGCATGTCGGGTTTGCAAAAGCCATCCATCGCATGGAAGCTTGATGCCTTTCACACACTGAAGATTATTTGGCAACAAGTTGTGTCGACGAATCTCTGGATATGGTGATTCATGAAACCCATGGTATGATGTGTAAATACAATCCCCCCTCACGAATGGAGGTTGCATAGCATCGTAATCATCACCGGTGATATGATCGATGATTGGTTGGATGATCGGATAATTGAGCCTGAGGAATAAGGAGTGGTTGCCGAGGCTGTAAACCCGCCTCCAGTTGAATACGCCTGGCCCAATGGAGCTGGGATCTTTCTCGAACACGAAGCAACCATAGCCATCAATGTCACGAACGCCCCATGCATTGTACTGCATGTGGTTTGATATAATGGTTTGGTCAATTTGGTACGTGCGAATGAGCATTAAATGACCACCGTCAGCTGAACAAGCGATAAACCACCACCCATCGGCTGGTACGATTCCAGGTCCTGGAATCATGAAGGCCAGCGCATTTGCGTCTGCTGCAACAATTCAAATTGGAGACCAAAAGGACAAAAATAAACAATCATGTTCAGAGTATGTGTGGAATTAAGATTATTATAACAGTGACACATATCATAGACAGAGAATTGCAATGACGTGGTCGTAATCATACCCCAAGTTAAAAAAATAAGCCAATGGCTTTCATATTCTAGCAACATGTCATGGTTCAAACATCATGTAACAATGAGAGGAAAACATCTATGACAGCGCCTACTCATATTCTACCATAGCACTTACTACTACTATTCTCATATCAACTCTAAGCAATAACATGCGTTGTTATAAAAATATTGTAAACGAGAGTAACATATAGCAATCATGATGTTATGCTCATAATATGTATTCTAACAATGATTAGATGCCAATTGTTCTCATATCAACTCTAACAATAACATGTGTGGTCATAAAAATCTAGGAAATGAGAGGAACATATAGCAATGATGTGGTTATAGACATGCTATGTATTCTAAATTTGTAACAAATGAACAGGCAGTCGTATTCATAAGGTAAAGATGAGATGAGATAAAACAATTACACGACAATAGATTCCACCAGTATAGGCAGCCAATTTGTGCGTCGACCGTGTAAACGATGCCATCATGCACTATAGCATCAGACAGAAATGTTGCCTCAACAGGATTGATGATGAGCCATAACCATGTATGGCGACCGAATTCCAGATAGACTAATCCCATGTTGAACAAGGCAATGAGATTGTAATCCATGTAGTCTTCTGATGGTGTGGGCACTTCGCAGATTACAACTTTCTGCAAACAGAGGTTGAGCCAAAAGCTTGACGCGTCTCGTGCGTAGTAGGCAGGAGTGTCCGGCGGGCCGCGAGGCTCGATGGCGGCAGTATGCAACGATGGAAGGGTGATCTCTCGCTGGGTGTAGATATCCACGAGACGCCACAGACTACAGGAGTGGTGGATGAGGACGATCCAGTTGTGCTTCATGCCCACCCAGTAGTGGCCGCGCATGAAGGACAGGTGGACGGGTAGTGGTAGCATGTCGAGGGGCACCACGACAACCTCCGTAGGATCGTCAAGTCGGTGTCTGGGCCACCTGCGAGGATCGGGCATCAGCAAGCAGGGTGTCTTGAAAAGAGCCGGTCGGTTGCAGACGAGTAGATGGTACAAAGACACCGTGCATGCGGCCAGACGGACGGTGCTGAGTAGGTCCATACGACTACAAATCTTCTCCAAGAGAACATCGGGGAGGGAATTCCAATCGTGGCTCTGCGTGTCAGTCGGTTCTGCCATTGGGGTTTTCGGTGCCTGCGAGCCAGGCGGGAAGTGGATTCGGGCGGGCGAGCGAAGAACCTTCTCCTCGTGTGGCCGAGTAGTGAGCGGGGGATATGGTATGTGTGAGCTACCAAGGAAGATGGCGCGGGCGGGCGAGCAGTGAGCGGGGGTAAATGGTGTGCGGCTGATGATGGGGAAGAGAGGAGGAAGAAGAAGAGAGGAGGAAGAAGAGTGGAAGACGGGGAAGAAAGTGCATTAAATCTCAATTCTACTAGTACTACTACCAGGATATACCATCCTTCGGAGTGTAAATAGTTACACCGATGACATGTGGGTCTACCACAAGAGGGCCCATATGTCAGTTAATGGAGGACAGAGGTGCGTAGGCCTATTTGCGGAAGCGTGCTCTACTGGCAAACATGATGGCAGTACTGGGTAAGGCTGATTTAGTAACACCAACATGCTGGTTCAGCTTATTAATTACGTGTCCCATCTGCTGCAGCGTGTATTGTCACTTCACTGCGAAGACTAGTTGAATAGTTCTCTCTGACCGAGATGGGTAATAATGGATCGCGAGTACTTCCTTTCTATAGTATCCCTATGCCTCTATGCTTACTTCACTCATTTTGCTCCGTAACTAGTCACTTGTTGAAATCTGTAGAAAGACAAATACTCCGTATTTGGGAATAGAGGGAGGCTTTTACTCCGTATTTGGGAACAAAGGGAGTATCACCATATGGAGGGAACAGAGGAAGCTTGAAATATGGACATGTCAATGGGAGGGAGTAAGCCCCATGCATGCATGCAACATGCAACACTCACACGTACACATGGATGAACGCAACACTCACGCACCCATGCGGCACACAACACACGATGCAACACACACGCTCACGCTCAAGTGCTCAACCTACTCTCTACGTCCATGAAAGATTGTACATTTAGAGATTTACACATTGACCAGGGCATAATTAACGCCCAAAAGTATCAGACTTATGTGTGCATGCGACCATTGAGAGAAGAAGATTAAATGAAGGCCGTTGCATGTTGTAATTAAGGATAGACATGTAGCCTATACCTACAACACAAGTTGGTGCATTGGTCAATCAATATCGATTTAGATTAAAGGCTAAATGAATTGGAAGTGTAGATGTACATCATGTACTGCACTCTTTGTTTTAGGCTGGCCATAGTGGGGGTAACATAACTAGTATCATGTACTTGGGACTCGCAAACATGCTTATGTGGCAAACCATTAAAGAAGAGAGAGAGGGTAGTAGTAGTAACATAGGTAGATACCGTAACATAATAAATGTTATGCTACTACTCCCTCCTTTCCGGTTTATAGGGCTCAATTCAAAAATCTCACCAATCAAGGTAGATGGTGAGTGGTGGAATACTTTTTGTAGTTTTGCAAAAGCACCTAATTAATGCTCTCGTTTTCCTCAAAAAATTATGTTTATCAATGCATTAATTGCAATGCATGCATGCATAAAGTACATGCGTTGGTCAATTTTCTCTTAATACTTGCATGCAATGATTTAATGCACCTTGGAATCTGAACATGTGATGGAAAACAACCAAATTGAGCCTTATAAAATGGAAAAACCAAAATTTTGAGATAAGCCCTATAAACCGGAAAGGAGGGAGTATGTTTCATGCATGGCAATAAATGAGACCATCTATGACACTACTTTATGATACTATGCACTATAGATGTAGTATCATACACTAGTCTCATATGCATGATACTAGTACTACATCTCTTATAGCCGATACACAGCTAGGGCGGTTCGCGCACAAGGGTTGGACTCGTGTCGCGCCTGCGTAAAGTTTTGTTTAACTGATTTCTTTGCTCTGCCAACTGATAGGTGGGACCCAGAAACCAGGTGACAATTTAACCAGCCAACAAAGTGCCACTTCGACTATGTGGCCGGTCAGTAGGGTGCAATACGGTGCTCTACGATGAGCTAGTGATCGTATAATCACCGCAAAAATATATATAGTGACCGTAAAGAGTGTATTGTTACATACGTTGACTGCCAGTGTATTTTACTCGTTTCAAATTAAGCCATATTAATCGGAAAGGACGCAGTATGGACTACTACTAGTACTAGTACTGCTTTGATGTGTCCCGTCAACTTGCCGAACGAGGAGAATCTTGCTTACTATGCCTCTCCCTCGCCCACGTGCGTGGTGGTTCGCAGGATGAGGAGAGGGTTTTGACTACATCGCCCTATCCCTCTCCCTCACCCTCGCCCTCGCCCTCGCGGTGGACGTGCAGCAGTTCAATCGGTGTCAGATTGCTAGAAGCATATTGTACTGTAGTATCATCATTGTTGGACCTTCCGAAGAGGCGAAGAGCCAAGTGCAAGGTTCACATGAGTACGAACTGTTGAACCTCCCGAAGAGGCAAAGAGCCAAGCGCAAGGTTTTATAGGAGTTGTTGTCCTAGTAGGAGTGTACTACAACTATAGCGAATGATGCTACTGTATGATGCCGCCACGTCACGTATATCCAAAGCTATGCCACCTTTTTTTCTCAAAGAGCGTGTTGGAGCCCGTGCAACAACCACACAAGTTGCACGTACACATAATACATTTACTAGTAATAAATTCTAAAGGACAAATGCCAGTATGCCACACAAGTTCATCTCCAATTCATGTGATAAATTTGTGCACGACTAGTCCACATATATTCACAACGCTACCATTCACAATTACCGTACTCCACTTACACGTTATAGATGGGCTACATGTCCTCCTCCAGGTTCTAGTCCCGGGTGTTCTTCATGGATGGCACGATCCATAGCGGTGGGCAACGGGAATCATTGTCGCAGCTTTCTAGTCCGGTTCCACACGATGGAGACTCATCCAAGCTGAAGCGGCATAAATCAGGGATAGCGTGTCCCAGCATGTCATTCATCCGGCGGTGCACAATGAAGACACAACCATGCTTCATGAACGGCAGGCCTTCCGTGTCATGCACGGGAGGTGGCATCTGCTTCACAATGGGGTAGTTGTCCCCGATGAAAAGCGAGTACTCTCCAAGAGTGTTCCTCGGCACCCACATAGCATCACGGGGGTCAAACTCGGTGTCGTTCATCTGGTACACGCGGCATCCCAGATGTGGACACATGGTGACGTACATAGTCAAGGTCCATGCATAATAGTGTTGTGCTCAAATACGGTGGTCAGTAATACTGTGCAGCAAATAGTACTACTCCGGTATAGAGGAAGTAAAACAACCGGCTTATTATATATAGCCACACTCTTGGCTACATGGATGAGATAGTAAGACATGGAAAAACAAAAATGGTGGCAGCTAGTGGGTTCAAGTCTTCAAGGGCCTAGCTAGCTATACGCATCCTCCAAGTTAAAAAGTACTCCTACTAGTACTACTAAGTATACTACTAGTACAACAATGAAAGATAAGGCGAGAGGGTTAAAAAATGGAATACCTGGGTAGATGGTGATGGTCTGATCATGGTAGATTGTGTGACCATGTTGCACATCAGTGGTACCATGGATAACAACTGCTAAGATAGTTGATCCCAATATGCCAAAGTCAGCTACAAGGTTCCAGGTTAGACCGAATCACGGATGCAAATGCACATCTAGGATCGGCGATCTTATTTTGATCGGGGGATGACTGGTCCCTGCAAAATAATGGATTACCGTTAGGGATGCAAATGATGGTTTGTGCATTCCGTTTGTAATCTCCCATACTGTAGGATGGCAACCAGATGAAACAAGTCCCCTGGCTTGTCACCGTGAAGATGCGGACTAGATGGCGCACGGTGTTTTTGAACGTGTAGGGGTACAAATCTGCCGCCGCCAACATGCGCCAGCCTCTGCCGTTACTGCCTCTTGCATTGATGGCAATCCTTATGTCGAACACCGTGATGAGATAGTAATCGTCGTAGCCGCATCGCTTTGTCGGCGGGCCTGCAATTGCTATCTTCTTCAATCTCATGTAGGCATCATCATACTTATTCAATCCCAGCCAGTCCAGAAGGCCGATCCCAATGGTGGAGAAGGGGTCTACCGGAACGGCCGCACTGTTGTGGATGTTGTGCAAAATGATGGTGGTATCCGGCCGGAGGTATGCAAGCCAATCTTTGTTGGCACCGACCCAGACCTATATATAAGACGGTGGGCAGTGGAGAAATTACGGGATGGAAATGGAATAACCAAGTACTACATGATCAAACTCCATTACTGACCTGATCATCGGAAAAAATCCGACTACCTCTCAACGTTGACAACTCTAGCGGAGTCAACGTGCAACCATGGCCAGGGAGCGGTGGACTGTTCGAAGGATTGTCCCATAGAAGAACCTTCTCCTCGAGGACGCATGGAAGACCAACAAGCATGGCCTTTTCCCAAGCCTGTTTAAGCGCGTCTTGAAAAAGTTGGTGCAGGAAGCACCGAGTCTTGCGGCGGTGAGGACGTCGGAGTGGCATGCGATTTCTCCTAGAGGATCGTCGTCCAAGGTCTCCCAGCCCCGACGAGGAGGAGAACCGCCTGGCGAATCCATGGGAGCAGCGACGAACTGCCTTCTCTTCGGGAGGAGGGGAACTGACGAGGAGGAGATAAGAGCGTAGTAACCGCAGGGCCTCGTCCCTTCCAACTGTAGATCGTTCATCATCGAAGGGGTGAGGCTATTATTTACTACTAGTAATAGCATTATGGCACGTTATGGGATTGCATTATACTGTAAATAATAGCACTAGTAAGAAATTTTTGGCACTAGGTATTAGTTTTTGGCATGGATTAAGAAATTTTGGGTATGTTTTTGCCAGTTTTTGTACACGCCAACTAGTATCAAAAAACGTCTTACATTATGTGACGGAGGAGTACGTACTCGTACTGTAGCAGTACTAGTACTACTTTTCTCAACTAGTAGTGCGATGTACTGTACTTCTTGTCTAGTTCTAGTATAGTGCACCAGTTTTGAACTCTTGAATCTCAGGGCCAAGGAGCTACAGTTGGAAGTGGAGGGTACTACTATTTTCTAGAACCATCGTTGTACTATCAATGCAGGGAAAGTACACCTGCGTAGTGGCCTAGTGGGTACTCTCGGTGCTCTATTCAGCCGCTCCTCTCACGTAGCTGGCCTACTCAGTCGCTCCTCTCACACACACACTAGCAGCCTGTTTATCAGCGATGGATACTATGGGGGCAGAACATTTGTGTTATTTGATACAGCGATACTAGGATTTTCGCTTCCATTTGTGGAGGTGTAATGGATCTCGTCGAACTTTGTTAGTAGTTCCTTCTTTATGAATGAGATGAAGCAAAGCTTTTGCCTCCATTTAAAAAAACACGTCAATAGGAATTTCTTTTATAGTAGAGCCGATAATGGAGTGAAGTCCATGCATGCAACACCACAAGCTACAGAGTAGTAGTAGAGCACTTTACGTATAGAGCCATATTGCATAGTTCCCAATGCCCCGCCAGGCTTTTCCGGCTCTTCGGGCTTAACTAGGAGGCGCTAGTTTAAATATGCTACTAGCTGATGAGGAAGCTGCAAGCGAGGTGCGGCTAGGGCGAGCACGCGAGCCACGGGATGCTGGGAAGGAAAACCCGTTCACGTGGCTAGGCTATCCAGTGCACTCACATTGTGGGGCCGCACGTCCGTTTGACTTCAAAACTCAAACTACCTGTGTAAAATATTGGCTCGCAGTGAAGTGTAGTAGTACTATTTAAAAAAGGCCGCCGTGTGTTCGGCCGGGATCGAACCCACAAAACAAGGTATATACTCCCGTGACCACTAGTAGTACTCGTTGGAGTACAACGCAACCTAGAATCGCATTTTGTCGCTAGTAGTACGTGCATTGTTCCTTACAAGAAACCCCTAATAATGCAAGAAACCACTAAAATGCCAAGAAACTACTACCACTTGCATACGTGGCAGACTTAAGATAAGACTACCTTATCAACCATTTTACATGCTCTTTCCAACAAAAATCCTCGAGTGACCTCCTACCTCCGGCCCGTCCACCTAGTCATCCTCGGCCATGGGACGCAGCTACCGCCGCCAGCAGAAGGCGATGTCGAAACCGCCGGCGGTACGGAGCCCATGTTGCGGCAGCCCGGATGCCAGCTCCGTCCGGCGCTCGTGGCCGCTAGCTAGGCAAGATAGCTCCGTCCAGCTGCATGTCTGCAAGGTTTGCTAGCTAGATTGGCACGGCAGCGTGGCGGCTTGCTCGCGCGTGCCGCGCCAAGGCCAGCCAGCTGGCTCGAGTGAAGGCCAGCGCGGCGGCTTGCTCGCTCGTGAGTCACGCTTGGGCCAGCCTGCCAACCCGTGGGGAGGCCAGCGCGGCGTCCGGCCTGTCCGGCGGATCGACGGCCAACTTGCTCATCACCGGCGCCACCGACGAACACGCATCCGTACTGTTTGAAGTAATGTTCAGGAAAATTAATGATTTGAGGGGGAATAACACACTAGTAGAAAAGGGGGTATTGGTCCAGGCCGGGTCAGCCCATTAGTCCCGGTTCAATCCAGAACCGGGACCAATGGGGGCATTGGACCCGGTTCGTGAGCCCCGGGGGCCGGCCGAGCCACGTGGGCCATTGGTCCCGGTTCGTCTGGACCTTTTGGTCCCGGTTGGTGGGACGAACCGGGACCAATGTGCCTTGGTCTTGGCCCACCACCATTGGTCCCGGTTGGTGGCCTGAACTGGGACCAAAGGCTTCCCTTTAGTCCCGGTTCAAGCCATGAACCGGGACCAATTAATTGCCTATATATACACCCGCAAGTAGAGCACTCTCAGTGCTCTGTTTTTCGTGGCCGACGAGGAGAGAGCTTTGTGGTGCTCTAGCTCACCTCCTATGCACACGAGGTGTTCGATGGAATGCCCGAGCCACACTACTTAAGCTTTCTCCTCTCCAAGCTCGATCTCCAAGCTCCATTTTCCTCAATATTTGTCTAGGTTTAGCGGTCCGTCATGTCCCGTCGCCGTCTTCACTGCCGTCGATCGCCCGCGCCGATCTCGTCACCGGCACCACCGTGGTGAGCCTCTTGTTCTTATCTTCTTTCTGAAATGAAAAAAAGATCTTACTTGTATGTTTATATATATAGATACTTGTATAATTTTCTTACTTTTATTATTGCATCTTATATAGTGCGATGGTTTTGGTATCCGCCCCCGTCGGCCCACGTCCTGTCTATGATTCGGATGTGGTATATATTATCTTTTCATAACTATTGGTTCATTTATTGTTTATGACAATTATGCCGACCAACGTGACCTAGATTTTATTTATCTAGGAGGTTGTTGAACCGGAAATTCCAACCGACCCTATTGTCGAGAGGTTAAATTTAGTTGAAGAAGAAAACAATTTCTTGAAGGAAAAAATTAGAAAAATTGAGGAGGAGAAGATGATATTGGAGTTGCATGTTGTGGATGTCGTGGATGATCACAAGATCAAGATGGATGCAATGCGTTTGAAGATTAGAAAGATTAGAAAATATGACATTCATACCGAGGCTTGGTATCATTATGCCGTTGGATCAGTTGTTACATTGGTTGCGATTATGATCGCATTTGTTTTTGCATTGAAATGTTTTACATAGTTTCAATGTATGGTTTAATTAATTTAGATGCTTTGCAGAGCTTTATGTTGTTAGATGAGAACTATGTATGTACTTTGGTTTTAATGTGATGATGAACTTCTATTAATTTGGTCACTTAATTATCTATTCATGATGTTCTGTAATGATTTTTGACACACTTAATTATATATAATGCACGCAGATGAACCGACAAAGGATGTACGGTTCAAGACACACGTCCGAGTACATTAAGGGCGTGCATGAATTTATCGAAGTGGCTGAGGCAAACAAGCAGAATGGTTTTATGTGTTGTCCATGCCCTATATGTGGGAATACGAAGTCTTACTCTGACCGAAAAATCCTTCACACCCACCTGCTTTACAAGGGTTTCATGCTACACTATAATGTTTGGACGAGGCATGGAGAAATAGGGGTTATGATGGAAGACGGCGAAGAAGAAAAGTACGATGACAACTATGTGCCCCCTGAATACGGTGATGCTACTGAAGATCAAGAGGAACCAGACGATGTGCACGATGCTGCTGCAACAGGCGAAGCTGCTGAAGATCAAGAGGAACCAGATGATGTGCTCGATGATGATGATCTCCACCGGGTCATTGTCGATGTAAGGACGCAATGCGAAAGTCAAAAGGAGAAGCTGAAGTTCGATCGCATGTTAGAGGACCACAAAAAAGGGTTGTAGCCCAATTGCGAAGATGGCAACACAAAGCTCGGTACCGTACTGGAATTGCTGCAGTGGAAGGCAGAGAATGTTGTGCCTGACAAAGGATTTGAGAAGCTACTGAAAATATTGAACAAGAAGCTTCCAAAGGATAACGAATCGCCCGACAGTACATACGCAACAAAGAAGGTCGTATGCCCTCTAGGATTGGAGGTGCAGAAGATACATGCATGCCCTAATGACTGCATCCTCTACCGCAGTGCGTACAAGGATCTGAATGCATGCCCGGTATGCGGTGCATTACGGTATAAGATCAGACGAGATGACGCTGGTGATGTTGACGGCGAGCCCCCCAGGAAGAGGGTTCCTGCGAAGGTGATGTGGTATGCTCCTATAATACCACAGTTGAAACATCTGTTCAGAAACGGAGAGCGTGCCAAGTTGATGCGATGGCACAGTGAGGACCGTAAGAAAGACGGGAAGTTGAGAGCACCCGCTGACGGGTCGCAGTGGAGAAAAGTCGAGAGAAAGTATTGGGATGAGTTTGCAAGTGAGCCAAGGAACGTATGGTTTGCTTTAAGTGCGGATGGCATTAATCCTTTCGGGGAGCAGAGCAGCAATCACAGCACCTGGCCCGTGACTCTATGTATGTATAACCTTCCTCCTTGGATGTGCATGAAGCGGAAGTTCATTATGATGCCAGTTCTCATCCAAGGCCCTAAGCAACCCGGCAACGACATTGATGTGTACCTAAGGCCATTAGTTGAAGAACTTTTACAGCTGTGGAATGGAAACGGTGTATGTACATGGGATGAGCACAAACATGAGGAATTTCACCTAAAGGCGTTGCTGTTCGTGACCATCAACTATTGGCCCGCTCTTAGTAACCTTTCAGGACAGACAAACAAGGGATACCACGCATGCACGCACTGTTTACTTGACACCGATAGTATATACCTGGGAAGCTGCAGGAAGAATGTGTAACTGGGCCATCGTCGATTTCTTCCGACCAACCATCAATGTTGAAAGAAAGGCAAGCATTTCAAAGGCGAGGCAGATCATTGGAGGAAGCCCGCCATGCGTACCGGTGATCACGTACTTGCTATGGTCAATTATTTACACGTAATCTTTGGAAAGGGTCCCGGCGGACTAGCTGTTCCGAGTGACGTTGGGGGACACACACCCATGTGGAAGAAGAAATCTATATTTTGGGACCTAGCCTACTGGAAAGACCTAGAGGTCCGCTCTTCAATCGACGTGATGCACGTGACGAAGAACCTTTGCGTGAACCTGCTAGGCTTCTTGGGCGTGTATGGGAAGACAAAAGATACAGCTGAGGCACGGGAGGACCTGCAACGTTTGCACGAAAAAGACGGCATGCCTCCAAAGCAATATGAAGGTCCTGCCAGCTATGCTCTTACCAAAGAAGAGAAGGAAATCTTCTTTGAATGCCTGCTTAGTATGAAGGTCCCGACTGGCTTCTCGTCGAATATAAATGGAATAATAAATATGTCAGAGAAAAAGTTTCAGAACCTAAAGTCTCATGACTGCCACGTGATTATGACACAACTGCTTCCGGTTGCATTGAGGGGGCTTCTACCGAAAAACGTCCGATTAGCCATTGTGAAGCTATGTGCATTTCTCAATGCAATCTCTCAGAAGGTTATCGATCCAGAAATCATACCAAGGCTAAGGAGTGATGTGGTGCAATGCCTTGTCACTTTCGAGCTGGTGTTCCCACCATCCTTCTTCAATATCATGATGCACGTCCTAGTTCACCTAGTTGACGAGATTGTCATTCTGGGCCCCGTATTTCTACACAATATGTACCCCTTTGAGAGGTTCATGGGAGTCCTAAAGAAATATGTCTATAACCGTGCTAGGCCAGAAGGAAGCATCTCCATGGGCCATCAAACAGAGGATGTCATCGGGTTTTGTGTTGACTTCATTCCTGGCCTTAAGAAGATAGGTCTCCCTCAATAGCGGTATGAGGGGAGACTTACTGGAAAAGGCACGCTTGGAAGGGACTCAATAATATGCAGGGACGGATATTCTTGGTCTCAAGCATGCTACACAGTTCTACAGAACTCTACCTTGGTGACCCCGTATGTCGATGAACACAAGAGCAGTCTGCGCTCCAAACACCTGGAGCAGTGCGACGACTGGATTACATGTGAACACATCAGGACTTTCAGCAGTTGGTTGGAAGCACGTCTCAGAGGTGACAACACTGTTTGTGATGAGCTGTACTTGTTGTCCAGGGGACCATCTTCGACTGTTACGATTTGGAAAGGATACGAGATAAATGGGAATACATTTTACACGATTAACCAAGATCAAAAGAGCACCAACCAAAACAGCGGTGTCTGCTTTGATGCAACAACCGAGAGGGGAAAGGACACATATTATGGTTACATAGTGGACATATGGGAACTTGACTACGGACATGATTTTAAGGTCCCTTTGTTTAAGTGCAAATGGGTCAGTATGTCAGGAGGCGGGGTACAGGTAGACCCACAGTACTGAATGACAACAGTGGATCTGAAAAATCTTGGGTACACTGATAAACCGTTCGTCCTAGCCAATGATGTGGCACAGGTTATCTATGTGAAGGACATGTCTACCAGACCGAGAAAAAGAAAAGATAAGGAAGCAAATACATCATACGATGAGCCAAAGCGCCACATAGTTCTTTCAGGAAAAAGGGACATCGTGGGAGTGGAGGGCAAGACAGACATGTCTGAAGATTATGAAAAGTTTCATGAAATTCCTCCCTTCAAAGTCAAGGCTGACCCCAGCATCCTGATAAGCGATGAAGATTATCCATGGTTACGGCGCAATAAGCAAATGACACAAGCGAAGAAAAAGTGAAGACTTTCTCCCGCAATTATTATGATGATACCATGCCAACTTTGTAACACACGAGTATGATACCATTGTCCGTTTTGTACATACACATGCTATGTGGGTGAATTTATGATACCATGCAAACTTACAACTTTTTCATAGTTCATTTGAAATGCTTTAATGTCTTATGGTTCGGCCCTCGTGATAATTAAAAATAGCAACAATAAGTATTTTGTTGTAAGTAGAAACAAAATAAAATAAATAAAGCAAGAAAGAAAACAAAAAAACAAAAAAAGTGTTTTCAAATTTGAAAACTAATGGCACTAACAGAAAGTTTATAATTTTTCTAAAACTAAAAGCAAAAAGAACTAAAAAATAAAGCAAAAAACAAAAGAAAATAAATGATGCAGAAAACAAAACAAAAAACTGGAAAATAATTAAAAATAGCAACAATAAGTATTTTGTTGTAAGTAGAAACAAAATAAAATAAATAAAGCAAGAAATAAAACAAAAAAAAAGTGTTTTCAAATTTGAAAACTAATGGCACTAACAGAAAGTTTATAATTTTTCTAAAACTAAAAGCAAAAAGAATTAAAAAATAAAGCAAAAAACAAAACAAAATAAATGATGCAGAAAACAAAACAAAAAAACTGGAAAATAATTAAAAATAGCAACAATAAGTATTTTGTTGTAAGTAGAAACAAAATAAAATAAATAAAGCAAGAAAGAAAACAAAAAAAAACAAAAAAGTGTTTTCAAATTTGAAAACTAATGGCACTAACAGAAAGTTTATAATTTTTCTAAAACTAAAAGCAAAAAAGAATTAAAAAAAAAGCAAAATAAAAGAAAAAAAATGATGCAGAAAACAAAACAAAAAAACTGGAAAATGATTAAAAATAGAAACAATAAGTATTTTGTTGTAAGTAGAAACAAAATAAAATAAATAAAGCAAGAAAGAAAACAAAAAAACAAAAAAAAGCCTCCTACTGGCCCCCCACGGCCTGAATACGACTAGAAACCCTATCATGGGCCAGGATTCAGGCCCGCAGTAGGCCCAGAAGGCCCATCAGGCAAAGTAGTAGCAAATAGGCCCGCAAGCCTACGGTGGAGAGGAGCTCGAGAGGGGTGCGGCAGTGGGGCTTATAAACCACTGTGGGCCCCTCTCAACTAGCGAGGTGGGACTAAACTTTGGCCCCGACGCAGGCAGCACAGGGACCTTTGGTCCCGGTTGGTGGAACCAACCGGGACTAAAGGGGGGGGGGCTTAGTCCCGGTTGGTGCCACCAACCGGGACCAAAGGCCGCCGCTTCCCGCCCTTTGGGCTGCTGAAAAGAGGCCTTTGGTCCCGGTTGGTGGCACTAACCGGGACTAAAGGGGGCATTGGTCCCGGTTGGTTTCACGAACCGGGACCAATGCTCTTGCTATATATACAGCACTTAGGAAAATTTGACGAACACATCGCCAGTTGCCATCGACGCCGCCAGGCTGCCCAGATCGACGCCGTCCGCTGCCCCCTGACGCTGCATGCCGCGCAGACGCCGTCCGCGCGCCGCCCCGACGCCGTCCGCGCGCCCCCGTCGTTGCCCCTGCCCCGTCGCCGCCCGCCGCCCGCCCGCCGCCCCCGCCGACGCCGCCCGCCAACGCCCGTCGTCGCCATCACCGACGCCGTCATTGCCGGCCACGCCCCTGCCCCGGCCCGCCGTGATAGTCGCCGACGCCCTCACCGCCGCCGCCGTCGCCCTCGCCGGCCACGCCCCTGCCCCGACCCACCGTGGTCGTCGCCGACGCCCTTGCCGCTGTCGCCGTCGCCCTCGCCGGCCGCCCCCGTTGTAAGCCGCCGCCGTCGAGGCTCTGTGTTCAGTGCTTTTTTTTCATACATACATGTGTATTTTTTTTGTTCATTGCATTGTTTTCATATATATAATTAATGTATATATGTATGTGGTAGCTATATGATGAATGGATGTGGCTATGTATGTATGAATATAATGTTCATAGCATTTTTTTGTTTATATATGTTTTTTCTATGTACTAATTTTTTATTTAGGTTGTTAGTAGATATCAATTTTAGGTTAGTGCATTTTAATTAGGTTACTGTAGAGGAAAAAGTAAAATAAGGAAAAGGAAGAAAAGAGGAAGAAGGAAGAAGGAAGAAGAAGAAGAAAAAGAATGAGAGGAAAAAGGAAAATAAGAAGAGGAAGAAAAGGAGAAGAAGAGGAAAGGAAAAGAAGAGGAGAAATAAATAAGAAGAAGAAAAAAGAAGAAAAAGAAGAGGAGAAGAAGAAAGGAATAGAGGAGAAGAAGAAAAAATAGAAAAAAAATTCGATTTTTTCTTCTTGTCCTCTATTCCTTTCTTCTTCTTCTTCCTTCTTCCTTCTTCCTTTTCCTTAATTATTTTCCTTTCTCGAGGGAGAAGAAGAAAAAGAAGAGGAGAAGAAGAAAGAAAGGAATAGAGGAGAAATAAATAAGAAGAACAAAAAAGAAGAAAAGGAAGAGGAGAAGAAGAAAGGAATAGAGGAGAAGAAGAAAAAATAGAAAAATTCTATTTTTTCTTCTTCTCCTCTATTCCTTTCTTCTTCTCCTCTTTTTATTTTCTTCTTTTTTTTCTTCGATCTTCTCCTCTATTCCTTTCTTCTTCTCCTCTTTTTATTTCTTCTTTGTTTTCTCATGTTTTATCGGGTCTGTCGCCTTCGCCCTCACCGCCCCCTCGAGATAACTTCGACATGAGGGGCGGTCGATATATATACCCCCTCTCGACCGTGATAACCCTATACAACAGCAGCACCCCCGCTCGGCCCTCTCGCTCGACCAAAACTCTCAAGGCCACCCAAATTTACCAAGTTAAAAGAGCGTTGTCGTCGAGGCCACCCCAAACCCTTGAAGCGTTGTGTTGAGGCGATCCCAAACCCTAGAGAAGCAGCGTCGAGGCCACTAACATGATTCCTTATTGTGATTAGCTAGCTAGTTCTACGTTTGCCACTAATATATATCCATCTGTACCATGTTTGAATAATAATTGACATGTTGTAAATATTTGCAGAAACTATGGAGCACTACCGAGACGAAGCAACAGAAGCGATGTTGGGGGAGATAATCGCAGAAGGAAATGATGTCATTGCGTCATTTTTCAATGACGTCATTGGTCAGGAAGGACTGGGTGAAGAAGAGGGCCATGTTCATGATGGCTCCGGCCCATTAATGCCGGTACAAGAAGAGGGCTATAATGTTCATGCTCGCTCCGGTGATGACCCAATGAAGGTACAAGAAGGAGACCGTGCTGACTGCTCCGGTGACCGAACCGAGTCCGACCAGGTATATATATATTAGTTAAGCCCATGCTGACTAGTTAATTGATGCATTCATTGTTTTGGTATATGTACACATATTAATTACTCTCGTCTTTCTTCCTTTTAATTTCTAGCCCTTCGGATCGAGCACAACTTCGGTAAGGAGACGAGGCCCGAAGAAAAAGTTGAGCTCGGATGAAAGGTTTGAGATCATAGAAATCGCGCCCGACGGCGAACCGATTGAACCCATCTGGACAAAGCACGCATTTTCTGCTCAGTGCGGGGTTCTTGTTAGGGACAAGATCCCGATCAGCATCCAACAATGGTATAAGCCTAAGGACGACCCTGAGGTGTCTTATGTCAATGATATGCAGAAAGAAGATCTTTGGACTCAACTGAAGGCAAATTTCACCCTACCACTAGAGGAGGATCCGGAGAAGCCAGTTAAAGAGCAATTAATCAAGTCTTGTGCTCTTAAGAAGATGGCAACCCTATTCAGGAGGTGGAGAAAAGAGTTGAACCATTTTGTCAGAAAAAAAGACACCAGAATTCATCGGCAAATATGAGAAGATCAAAGATCACTGGCCCGCATTTGTGGCCCACAAGACATCGGAAAAGAGTAAGAAAATGTCGGTGATGAACAAGGAAAATGTTGCGAAGAAGAAGCTTCACCATCGCACGGGGTCAGGTGGCTACCTCAAAGCCCGTCCTAAGTGGTCCAAGGAGGAGAATGATCTGCTTGAAAAAGGGATCGAACCAGAGATAATGAGATGGCCAGACCGTTGCCGGACTTGGTTCTTCGGGGCTAGCGGAACCTTGGACCCTGTATCAGGGATGTGCCGTTGGACGAACGAGCAACTGGAACTACCAGTCAAGAACCTTCGACACTATATCAATGCAGCGCAGAAAGGGACGTTCGTACCAGACAGGGAGAAGGACGAGCTCACAGTGGCCCTCGGGAATCCTGAGCACCCTGGACGGACACGAGGCACGCCAGGCTCCATTCCGTGGAAGGTTGGTTTTCCGGACGAAGGGGGTTACAAAACCCATGAGAGGAGGAAGAAACTGGAGCAGGGCCAACTGCAGGCGTTGCACGAAAGGGTAATGGGGCTAGAGGAATGAGAAGAGGAATGAGAAGCAGAAGATCGCAGCAAAGGACCTGCCGAAGCTTCCCCCGAAGCTACCCCGCCATCTCAGCGGAGAAGCAGCGTGGCTTCCACCGAGCTGCTTCAGCCGGAGCATGTCTTGACGGCTCCTGCCAGCTATCCCGTGGATGCTATAACGGAGCCTCAACATTGCCACATTATGGCGCGATGGATGAATTTGAAGGTCAAGGCGGCTGTTGGCTCTATTTATCCTGGTGGACCCGGCACAACTTATCACTGCCAGCCGATTCCAGAAGGATATGCTAAGGTGATGGTGGATGAAATAACGGAGGGATTTGAGGACCTCGTGCTTGACCACCCTACCGGTGAAGGGGAGACTAGGCTGGGTTCTGCTCTGAAGACTCCATGCCTATGGTGGAAGGAGCTCATCAACCTTCCGAACTGGACGCCTCCGCCTCCTCCTCCTCCTCCGGCGAGTCAGGGCACTCCGCCTCCTCCACCGCCTCCTCCTCCGGCGAGTGACGATCAGGGCACGCGTGGCGGCACTCCGCCTCCTTCTTCGGTGCGTGGCGGCACTCCGCCTCCTTCTCCGCCTGCGCCGGCGCTCCCGAGCAGCCAGCAGCCTCCTCCTTCTCCGCCTCGCCAGCAAGGGCGGAAGAGACCCGCCGCCGTCCCAGCTGCTCCGGCGCGTCGTACTCCTTCTCCTCCGCCTCTTAAGCAAGACGAAAGAAGACAGACGCCGCAGCCGCTCCGTCTGCTCCGGCGTCTAGCAGCACAACCAGAGGCGGGACGCAATACAAATACGGTCCACCTCTCAAGCCTCTAGAGAAGTTACCGTACGAGAGGACCGAGGAGGAAAACGATAGGATTGTGCGGACCCACGTGAAGGAGTTCTTTGAAGGGGTGAAAGCAAAGAGACATCCACCTCCGGAGGAGAAGGTAGATCCGGTGAAAGCAAAGCGCACTATCGATGCCCTGAGGAAACCACCAAAGTCTCCGCCGAGAACCAACTATGAGCACATTACTGAACAGACATATCTCCAAGCCCAGCGGTCGGGAACTACTGTCAGTGCTAAAAGGTTAAAAGAACGAGCAAAGGGGGAAAAATTGCCCAGCTCGGCGAACAAGCACAACAATCATGCCCCCCGCTCAATGTGTCTAATGCTCCGGGGACAGTGGCCGGTTATGGCAATCTCGCAGATTACCTGCCTGACGATTAACTTCCTGATTTCTTGGAGGTGGACGAACACAGATACGAGTACGGGAAGCCTCTCGTCAAAGATGAAAAATCTCTGACAACAATGATGCGAAGATTCCATAATTGGTACATGGAAACCTGCAGAGAGTCTGGGGGTACGAATGCTTTGTATCTGAATATTAAAGAGGAGCACGACCTCGTTGCAAATGATCTGTTGACTGTTCCATTTGATGAGTTCTTCGCGTTCTTCAATCAAAAGGCCCTCGATAAACTAATGGTCTTTTGCTACTGTCTGAAAGTACTATTTCTGTCATTAAGTCTCTATATATAGCTCGGCTCTTTCATTTCATGTATTTACAATTAATTATCCTCAATATATTATGCAAATTGAAGATCGTCGAGTGCAAAAAACAAGAAATTTATGATATTGGGTTCATTAACACAAATATCATAGATGAATTTTTGGTTGAAAAGGACATCAAAGAGGCTGAGCACAACTTGCTACGATCGTTGATAAAAAATCAAAACAAAGATACCATACTCTTTCCTTACAACGTCAAGTGAGTGTTACTGTCGTGTGCATATTCGGTTTCCCTTATTACTCGAGCAAGGTTATAGTAATGTAATTGATGAGTTATGCATGCGTGCACAGATACCACTATATTCTTATGGAGATTAAGCTTGAGCGTGGACTAGTAACCGTCTTAGACTCGAGACGGAAAGATCCCAAAACCTATGCAGGCATGACTGAAATGCTCAGCAAGTAAGTTCAATCGATCATTATCGCACCATATCGGCAACTTTTTGTTCATTTCCTGATATCTCAAGTAATAATAATTATTTTCTTTGTCTTGCAGGGTTTGGAAACAGTTCACCGCAGAAGCTCCGGGACTGCCGAAGGAGCTGCGATATACATACCCGAAAGTAAGTACTACTGGCTAGCTAGTTGCGCGCATCTTCCATTGATTCTATAGCTATACTTTCATCAATGCCATTTATAATGCTTCATTATCAGTTTGATTGACCTCTTTTTCTCGTAAAGTGCTTGTGGCAGGAAGAAGGGAATGATTTCTGTGGATACTACGTGTGCGAGTTCATCCACACCGCGACTTTGAAAAACAAGCGGGGCTACTCTAAAAGACAATATGAAGTGCGTAAGCTATAATATTCACAATTTCATTTTATTACACCATCATTTCTGTTGAGTTTCATTCATATATATGTATTAATCAACCCCCTTCTTCAAATTAGACGTGGCAGATGCGGAATGAACTCCTAGAACCAGATCGCATGAAAGCAATTCAAGAGGAATTGGCGGGATTCTTTCTTGACCATTTCATCAATAAAGCCGGAGAATACCATGTGCAAATTGATTTCAATTGCTAGGGGTTTGTAATTAAGAGATCTTATACATATTGTACATGTATGTAGCCAGTAGCATCGGATAAATGATATACAAAAACATGTTGTTCGGCCAATCTCTCGGAGACGGAGAGGTCGATCGATCACTTCTCTTGGTATGCATGACGAACTTCTGTACTCAATGGTTCTCTCGATCACTTATGCATATATAGTATGTAGCGTCGACCAAGCATGGACATAAGAGAGGACACTTCTCTCTATTAATTAGCTAGCTAACACAATATATGAAACACCTAAATTAATCCCCCAAAACCCCCAACCCCCCCTTCTTTAAAAAAAAACAAAAACCCCAGCCACTGGAAATGCTGACACGTGGATGCCTTTTGGTCCCGGTTGGAGCCACCAACCGGGACCAAAGGCCCCCTGACTGGGCTCGGCGCACAGGGCCACGTGGAGGCACATTGGTCCCGGTTCGTGTTTGAACCAGGACTAATGGCTGGAGGTATTAGTAACGACCCATTAGTCCCAGTTCATGAACTGGGACTAAAGGCCCTTACGAACCGGGACTATTAGGTGTTTTTCTACTAGTGAAAGGATAGAAGGTCAGATGTGGGTCCCTCGTGTCAACGGTCAAACAAAATGTGTTGGTTTAAGCTACCTCGTCAACACGGATGTGTGGGCCAACCTTGTCATAAATGGGTTTAAGCGAACCTAATTGGTAGGAGTACTAGGTACTCCCTCTATCCCGTAATATAAGAACGTTTTTGACACTAGTGTAGTATGAAAAACGTTCTTATATTATGGGACGGAGGGAGTAGTAGTTGTTGGCGTGGATTAAGAAATTTTGGGTATGTTTTTGCTATTTTTTGTACAATAGATTCTTCCTAGGGCTGGTTGAAAGTGGTAGTCTTTTGTTAAATACTCTACATATTGTAAGTAGGAGTGAAAGTTAAGCTTTGGAAGCCAATAAGCAAGGCTAGTTACATAGCGCATATGTGTACATGATTGAAAGTAAATATCAACCATGAGTGACTAATATCTTGATGGAAAACTCGAAACTATGGAATACTAGGGAAAGAAATGCATGGTTGGAAATACTAGCAATGTTCATGTCTGTTGCAACGAATCATAATTAGAATAATACTTATTCACAAACTTGGTACAAAACACTCTAATTTTGATATACATATGTCACTAGAGATATATTATGTTTCAATTAGAATATATTCCTTGGGCTGTTTTGGTGAGGTCAGGGAGGGATGTGGTTGGTTTTAAGATACTAATTATGGGTTTTTCTGCAAATTGGTAGACAAGTGGGATGTTGGTGATAAAAGGCAACAACTTACCTCACAATCGTTAGATGTAGATCTAATGGTCAGAAATGACGGATGGCAGACACACCAGCATCACCAACTTAGTCTTGTTTAGGAGTACTAGCAAGATCCGTTCATTGCACGAAACATCAAGATGCATTTTTTTTAAAACACTTGTTGTGATTGACCCTTGCGGGAGTAATCCCATGTGTAAAAACTAATGATATCTCGAGAAATATGAGATAAGGTGAAGAGGAGTGGGGTGTGGTGGTGGTTGGTGGTCGGACTGAGCGGAGGCATGGGGATTGACGACACCAGCAGCAGCCACCAGGCCAGTTTGTTCCAGAGGCTTCCTTTCTTAATTGCTCAACAATGAGGTTTGTTGGAGATAAGGATGAACAAGGGGAGGCCTTGTCTGCAAATGTGGAGAGGGGTGTGGGTATCTTTTAGTTTAATTTCCGTCCGTCAGATATAGATCGGATGCTCTATATTGCAAGATGGCACACGTACCATCATCACCAACTCGGTTTTTTATAAGAGAAGAAATATAAGTATGGAGATACAAACGTATTATCGATACTTGCTTCCGTAAACTATCATCTACATTCTATTCAACGCCTCGACATGTGGGGCCTTAGCACAATGACTTCTCGACTGTGTAAAACAAAGATTTTCCCGTTGCCGACAAGGAGGGGGTGATGGCGGCGCGCTTTTTGGCTTGGTCTAGTCCTAGTAGTCATACTAGGTGGTCTAAGCACGTGTAGATTTATTCTTTTTCACGTATCATGTTCGCCATACTGCCATGACTGTTGATGAATAGACGGTAAGTTATTCACAGGGAAACCCTTGTTGAGCGTGTTTGCAAGAGAGAGAGAGATAGTGCGCGTGTGTGATATGTTAGAGACTGAGGCAATGATAACAAATTCTTTGTGTCTATGTGTGTGGAGGATAGAGAGAGACATGTACATGGGGCTTTGTGTTGTGTAACGTGGAGACACATATACATAATTAGAGAGTGAGTGTGTGAGATACACATGCAGACATGGGGAGAGATGAGGATCCAGATAAATGGGTGTTTGGGCATGTATGTGTGTGTTTGTGCACACGTTTGTGTGTGAGAGGGAGAGAGTGTATGTGGAGTAGAGAGACCACTGATGATGTAAACCTAGTATAAGGGAAGGGGGAATGGTGTGACATGTGTAGTAGCGGGATAGCACGGGTGCGGGCGGGGGGAGCAGACTATTTGGAAGAGACATCGAGTGTGTGTGTGTGGGAGAGGGGTGTGAGAGCGAGAGAAAGAGAGAGCTAGCGATGGAGAGAGATAGAGAGGAAGAGAGGGGGGAGAGGGGTCGTTTGTGTCCATAAATGGCGTATAGATAGGAAGACAATGTTGATGTTGTCCGAAATTGGCCTATGAACGGAGATGCAAGGGAAGAGAGTCATCGTGTGTGTGATAGGGACTTCATGAGAGATCTAGAATAGATGGTGTAGAGAACAATGTGCGAAATCGAGAACGATTATACATTAGGGAGCTATGCAAAGAGTCACGACATATATGTATACAGGGAAGGAGCTGGGGCGGGTCCGCATGTGGGAGAGATAGAAAGAGGAGAGTGGTGCACAAGGAGACAAAGTGTGCTTGTTTGCAGTGTGGGTGGTGTGTGAGGTGAGTGCGCGAGAACCACATAACTAGGGAGATAGACGTTTGGGGGCGACGTTTTGTGTGTATGGGAAATATACACTCTACATAGTGCGTGTGCTTGGGTAAGAGAGATAGCGGGAGACCTAGAGAGTGAGGGAAGAGATGTGTGCATGCCCGAGAGACAAAGTGATAGAGACCTATGTTGGGGTCCAGACTTTACAAGAGAGAGTGGTGTTAATGTGCTCGTGTGTTGGTGTTTGGGGGAGAGAACGACTTCTCTATGTGTGTGTGTGTGTGTGGTGGTAGGGGGGTTGACTTCAGATAAAGAGTGAGGTGTCTATATTTGAGGGACTTTAGCGTAATTGAGATATTGTGCACTCATGGTTGATCAATTTGTTTCACAGTTTGTACTATGAGATAACGATACTTTTGAACATGTGTGATATACATTGATGTACCAGAATTACAAACCTAAGGTTGGAATTTTGGAATTTGACTCCATCATTAGCTTTCGTAATTCATTTAAATGAAGGTACATTTTTAAGCCGAGATTTCATGATTTCAAATTCATATATCAAACCTAGAGATATACACATATAGGCATGTTCAAACTTTATAATCATCCACTTTATTCATACACATACACATTTTTGCTTTTGTCATCATATTTAGGATAAACACATTTGGAATTTCATTTGAATTGGACCGTATGATGGTATTTGCTTGAAGTAGCTCAATGATCCATATTTGAATTGAATGGACAATCTAAGTTTCGAGTTGGAGACATTGATTTTCAAAACTTGCACATTTTTTGTGTGTGGAAAACAAACAAATTGTCGGCCATGATATCATAGTCGGCCGTACGAGAGCAGAATACTTATAATTTTAGGCGCCAAAAGCTTTCAAACTTCCCTCTCACATCGAAATATCACGCGCTCGAAAGTTTAGCCCTGCGATATTCCTGTTTTACCCCTGCCACATGAACGGAAAAGGGCTGCTTTGGTAACTCCATTGTTTTCCCCTCTTTGCCCCCAACATTCTTCCCCAGAGCCCATCCCCTTCCCCTCCCCGACACCCCAACCACGGCAAGCCACCGAATCTAGTCCTCCGCCGCAGCGGTGGACCTCACACCCCGCCGGATCTACCTTCCGCACCTTGGAACCCCCAACTGCCAACTCACCACTTCACCAGAGCCGCTTCAGCGACTGGCTTGTCCACCGCTCCAGATCTCCTTGTCAGCCATCATGGTCCACCGCATCAGATCTGCTTAATCGGCGCCCTCGTCCACCACAGCGTAGGCCCTTCACTGACTCCCTCGTCCGCCCCTTCGCTGGCCCTTCATACAAGCCCTCGTCCGCCGCAACAGATCCGCCTCACCGAAAGCACTGTACAATGCGCCCGCCGAAGCCTTCGTCCACTACACCGGACTCGCTCCACGGACGCCATATTCAACTCCACCAGCCCTGCTTTGCTGACGCCGCAGCCTCATCAAGTTATTTCGATTTGTATTCCTTCGTTTTTTCTCTTTATTGTGCAACTGTTCACTTACCACAGATGAGCTTTCTTGTATGTCGATAGGCGCCGCAACCGTAGCACCGGAGCCGCTTCAGCGACGGCGACAGCTGGCCCAAACTCAACCGCAACACGAGCACCATCGACGATCCTTAGCTATCAAGTATGACAACGATACCCATACGCCACCGAGAATCAGGTACTATTATCCAACGGCCGGCGCCTACGTTCACTTTCCTAGCATAAGCACCGCACCTTTAAATTTCTTCAGGGCGTCATTCAGTTTTTCATGAGACGCATTATTCTGCTTGCACCTGTAGGGCCATACTTCTGGCACTGAACATGTTACATGTGCTAAATTACATACTAGTGCACATATAGTTAATATGCTTTAGTTTTGTTCTGATGCCACCTGTTGGTTCCATCAGACTGCTTAATGTTCTCTATGCTTAATTACACATCAGCAAACTAGCATGTAGTTCCGCTGCTTTTTGTTCGTTTTACCCTACATTTTCTGATGCTAGCTATTACATCACTGCTCCGAGCCTCTGTTCATTACTTGTTTGTGTGTTCTTGATCTTCCCAAGTTGCATGACTAATTTGATGCTTCTATTAATTATGGAGCTGCCAACCCCATCAAGCAAAATATTTGTTCTTTTGGGGCTGGCACCTCGAACAAGCATAAAAATAGAGGGAAGCAGATATATTGTCGTGTATGCACACACCCTTCTTTCATTAGTTTAGATGAACCATTGATGATCAATTCAGACCAGTGCATGCGATTAAAATTAATTTTACCTAAATAGAGGCTGCAGAATAAACTACAACAACTAGATTTGCAACCACGGGATGCTGACGATATCTTCAAAGAACATTGCAACAGCAGCGAGGCTTCACAGCACATATGGTAAGCAGTGTGTTTTAGTACATGTGAAATGTAATGCGAGTGGGCTGCTTTCTTGGCTTGTGCTCTCAACCTATAATCCTACCGAATTACAAATAGTTGAGTTGTCTGCTTTGCTGTATTGCTTGATTCGAATGCTTGTTTTTTGTTACGCTATACCTGAGTTGGCCAATATGTCAGCAGTGCCTGCTGTACTATCATAAAGAAATGCATGCCTATTTCATTTGAGTCCTTAACTTTTCCTCTCAACTTTATCACAAGACTATCTTCGTAGTTTATATGAGGCCACACTATTAAGTGCTTTCTCAGATTATTTCAACTGCTTAGATGCCTTGGCAACTTAAATATAGCGGTGGTACACTCCCTTCAACTAGGGATGTCAACTGGTCCCATTTAATCATGATTA
Source organism: Triticum aestivum (assembly GCF_018294505.1). Taxonomy (NCBI): domain Eukaryota; kingdom Viridiplantae; phylum Streptophyta; class Magnoliopsida; order Poales; family Poaceae; genus Triticum; species Triticum aestivum. The sequence goes on from NC_057795.1 coordinate 18,848,582, forward strand.
AAGTCCACTAGTGGTATGATAGTTCAAAAGAGTTTTTGTTTTTTGAGGAAAATGAACTAGGGAGGTAGCAAAAACTAACTAGATGGGACTGGCGGATGTCATTTATTTGCCACTTACATCCCTAGTTTCAGCTTACCATTTTAATTTCTTTTCGGCTGATGCTGCTTCGAACCATTTAAATATAGTTTGCCATGCTCGGCAATAATTCGTCCGTCGTTTACCATGTAAGCTTACTGCCTGGATCATACGGTAACTATCTCTTACTTATGTCTAGCGGAAACCTTTCAGGATGCCATTCACACTAGGACACAATGTACAACCCCAGAATCTATTTGTGGAAGCAGTGCGCCATCCATGTTACCAGATGGTAGTAGTTCAGAGGCAACACCGCCGGAGAGCAGTCTGAGCACAGATATTATAGTGCTTGAGGCTCTACTAGAGGCAGAAAGAGATGGTGTGGCTGCCATGAATGAGGTAATCTTTATCTTGAGGCTGGAAATTACGGAATTAGCGGCGCGCATTATGCAAGCAACCCAAGAATTGGAGGAAGTAAGAATGTTGCATTTGAAGACGGAGGAGGTCCTACTGTTTCTGCTATCTGAAGCCCAAGGTAATCCCGGTTCTTCTTTAGATACCAGTTGAAATTGTCATTAGATTATTATACTTGCATGTTGTGTCATGTCTTTGAATGGATTATGTTGCAAGACCCCCTATGTTCTCCATGTGTTGTAATGATCCGGATTTTTTAGCCGAGGTAATCCTCGGTACTTGTATGATTGACATAAGGTGAACTATTTTTCGTGTGAGCATATTGTATTGGATGAAATAACTGTTTGACTCAGAGTGTATCCATCCTACTGAATTCGAAGATCACGGCATTTCCAAATCATAATCATATATAAACGTGGAATAAATCTTTGTTGTGGTTTTGAAGAAATAAATAAAAAACATATAATTATCTATGGATATTCGTAACCGAATACAAATTGGATTTGAATTTAGTTTGCTAGGGCCCAGGGCAAACGTGAATGCTAATTCTCCCAAGTTTTGAACGAAGCGGCTAAACACCCACTATAATTTGTGGTCTGCCTGAAGCAAGTGTTTGCAAGATGGAAATTACTGTCTACCCCTGACACTTGACATCCTTATCAACCGGATTTACACTACTGTCAATAGGGGTAGACTAGTAACTTCAATCAGACATGACACGACGGCCTCTGAGCCCATTCAGACATGGTGGGCGCCAAATGTGGGCGGCTAAACACATTTGATTCAAGCTCGTCCGAAAGACATGTGTCTCTTCCTCCATTTCCCCATTCATACACGGTGGGCGGCAAAACAAACTCTCCTCATCCGAAATCGATGTAGGCTAATATTTTAAATAGGGGTAGATGTGTAACTAACATCAGACGTGACACAACCGCCCTACCTGTCAGCCCCATTGATACACCGTGGGCACCAACCGTGGGCAGCGAAACACTCTCTCCTCTCCCGAAATAGTTACTGGCAAATATTTGGGAGATGCGAGAATACCGTCCTATCCCCAACCGACGCGATGTCCAAAATTTTAAATGGGGAATAAGTTCGTAACTTTCCCCCATTTCAGAGAAGCGCGTCCCAAAGTTTGAGATCCCCCCTCCCCCCATTTCCCCATTCATACACCGTCGGCGGCACGACAACCTCCGCACTGCGGCCAGCCTCCTCCATCCGCCACCCAATCCTCCACCTTGCCGGAGCCACTACCCCTACCCCGTCGTCCACTGCAAGAGATGGGCATCTCTCATCCATGGCGCTGGACCAGGATCCTTTCATCGCCTCCTCTCGCTTCATCGGCGCCGTCGTCCACCGTGCCGTTGCCGCTCCTACACCACCTCGTCCACGGTAACAGGATATATCCCCCAACCCGGCCGTTTGTCATCTAAAGTCTTCTTCCCCGCCGCCGACAGCCATCGCACCCGCAGCACCCTCAACGTATCAGCATAGGCCTACACGGCGTTGCAAGAGAGTTGGTTCTCTTCCATATGTGCTTAAGTTATTGATCTCACCTGCAAAATAGATCGTAATTTGTTTACTGTACTTTTCTTGTCCGTACGAAATCCTAGTGGCTAGTTGAAAGCAAACATTGGTTGCGAAGTAGCTTTGTCCGGTTTGCACCTTCAGATCCGCCATGGCACGGGGACTATACTCGTAAAGCTTATGGTCCCCCCCTTTATATTCACTACCATCATCGTAGGTGCTTCGTGTCGTGCTAGCACTGCTCCTCAAGACCTCAACCCAAAGCTTACGTTTGAAATACGAATCTGATATGATGCTCATATCACTAAACAGAGAACGTTTAATTGGTCACCTAATGTTCCTATATTCATTTCGAAAAGCATGTGCGCCACCCACTAGTCTAGCTAGTTCCACTTTCCTAATTTTTCTCTTGATGCTTAGGGTTTTCCCCTTTTATCTACTATACTATGATCTGCGTAGGTGCTTTCTGTCGTACTAGCATTAGTCCACCATTCAAGCTAAACAACACAACACTCAGAATTCGAAAGCTTAGTTGTTCAAATATGATTATGATATGATACTGATATTAGTTAACCGTCACATTTAATTGGTTAGCTAAAGGTCCCACTTGAGTTTCCAAATGCATGTCGCGACATATAGAGAGACAACATAATTGCATTTCTTTGCACTTGTTGACCGTACTTTCTTGTCCATACCAAATCTTAGTTGTTATTTCGAAGCAAACATCGGTTGCTAACTACCCTTTGCACGGTTTGGAGCTTCAAATCTGCCATCCCACTGCCACGGTCAACATTGTACTCATCATGCTTATGCTTTCCCCATTTTATGATGATCAGAATCAGCCTACGTGGTTCGTGTCATAATAGCACTGCTCCACCCATCGAGCTAAACAAGCTTAGTTGTACAACTTCATATCAGATATTATTGCTGATATTAGTAAAACTGAGAGATGTTTAATTGGTTAGCTAAATGTTCCTACTTTAGTTTCGAAATGCATGTGAGCCACATATGGAGAGACCGGAAAGAATAGTATTTCTCTGTGCGCTCTGGTTCATCATGGGTGACCAACCGACATTGTATTGAAAGACTTGTAATATCTTCAATCTACTTGCTCTTCTGCTCTTCTTTAAGATGATACTCTTCTCTTGCGGTCGACTGGTCATGTCGAGTTGTTCTCAGTATATTTTGAATCTGTCAGGTCAGTTTGACTTGTTCTTCTTTACTATATGTTGAAGCTGTCATCTGTGAAGTGTCATCACTTCTGGAGCTCTCATATTTTGAGTAGTAGGCCACATTATATTAATGCACACAACAAATTACAGCATGCATGGCATCTTTTAAAAGAATTGCAGAGATAGCACAAAGGGGTTTACAGGGAGGCAGTATTGGATTAGAATCACTTCTGCATTACAAAGGAAATCTCACTTGTTTTTATGTTTTCATGCATGTCAGATATTGAACATTATTAAAATGAATATGAGAATGGGCGCACGAGAGGAATATTGCGGAACGATCCACCGGCTAACAAACATGGCATGGTGGAGGATGGCCTATATTATTCACCCATCAAGGTGCTTGCTCTAACTTTGCAAAGTTGTATTGGTCACACATATTTTGCATCTGACCTCTTTCATTACTTCTACTTTGTTACACCATCTGCTTAGTTTAAGCATCATATATTAGTATATGCCATACCTATCCATTTCTGTACCTTTTCCATGTGTCGTCACACTATGTTTTTCTAGTCAAATGTTGTTCTTTCATAATAGATGTCCAAAACGAAGAGGGTGAGTGCAGATCCTCAAGGAGTACAAACTAGGTATTTGGAAAAGGTAGTGATACCTGTTAAATCAGATAGATCAGTAGCCACAGAAAACACAGGCCCAACTGTACCACACTTTACCCCTACTCCAGTGGCCAAACCCCTATTAGAATTGCTGGGAGCTCAGCGTATGGTACTGTCTATGATATCAATTCAAAATTTGAACTCCTAAATTTCTGCTTGTGCCTTACCTTCTCTCTTGTATGAAAACTAATTTCAGATGATTCTCCTTGCTAAAAGGATCATACGATCTCAAAACAATAATGGGCTCTGCATTGCTCTTGTCAGTACCTCTCTCCCTTTTGCCTTGTAATGTTGTATATAATTAATTGCTATTTGATTATGTATCATCAGTCTGCACCTGAGCTTCATTATCCTATGTTTCTTCCAATATTATTTGATCTATATTTACTCTTTGCAAAATGTAGAATAATGGCAACGCTTATAAAGAAATTTCTATGGGGAATTTATTGAATTATCCTTCCATCAACATGGAGAAGGGCTTTGTCCAACCCGTGTTAACATGTAATGTAAGTTCATCCTTCTCAAGCCTTCAAACTTTGTTCTAGTATAGATTTGGATAGGCATCATTTCCTCCACTGCTGTTTGCTTTGTTGTTTACATCTGATTGGATGTTTGCAACAACTACCAGTTTCAAATTGTAGTTGTAAAAACATGTTCCTTATGCAGAATAGATCCATTTATTTGCTTATATAATTGTGAAACCTGTTACATGTCTCCATGTTTCTCTTTTAGAGTCGTATCTCTTACGCCAGGCAGAAATTTAGGGAAGATAGTGAGCCAAACCATCTTGAGGACAGCGAGATGACCCCAAGGTACTGTCTTGATGAAGACAGTGAGTTGAAGCTACTCACCAGCAGGTGTGAGACAACCTCTGTGTAGTCGCTGCCTCAATCCGTTCGACATCTTCAGTCTCAACTTAAAGCAGAAAGGCTTGCGTCAGCTCAGCTCCGACTTGAAGTCAAAGATGCACTGAAGATGTCAGAGGACTGCCGTGTGCACCATCGTGCCTTAAATCTAGTGTTGATGCCTCTATCATTGACACAACTGATGTCTACTCAGCTTCTTCAGCTATTTGGGGGGCCCGACCTGGCCAGGCCTAGTGCCTTCTGAAGTGCTCTCAGTTTTGTATATTCTTTTGTCAGCGCGTTTATTTGCACTGGTGGCGAACTTTGATGCCCAGTGGATGTAATATGTGTGATAGCCGTGATAGCCTAGCGTAAGTTGCTTGCTTATTTATTTCCTTGTTGTCTTGTTTATTTGTTTGCTTGTAGTCATAGCAGTTCTTTTTCCGCGGTTTGCTAGTGGCTGCAATAACCTATTTTTTAAAACTAGGCCACAATAACCATGGGCTAATATTTACTGTAGTGACACTGGGCCTCCTAGGGGCCGTAGAAATAGTGGGCCTTCTACGGGCCGTAGAAACAGTGGGCCTTCTATGGGCCATAGAAACAGTGGGCCTTCTACGGGCCGTAGAAACAATGGGCCTTCTACGGGTCGTATCATCAATGGGCCTTATATGGGCAGTATGATCGATTGGCCAAACATGGGCCAATAACAGGCCGCAATATGGCCGTAAACGGGCTAGAGTTGGAATCGTCCGTTCATGGGCCGACCATAATGGGTCGTCATTAATATGCCGTATTTGATGACGTTATGAAAACGACCCAACGTATTAACGGACCACAAACGGGCCGACTGTAACCACGGGCTGAATTTGGCCCACAAGCAGAAAATGACAGCAACAGGCCGTAAGTAAACGAATGCTAGAAATGAGCCCAAGAATAAATGGGCTCTAAGAAGGCTGAAAAATAACATGGGCTGGAAACGGCCCAACGGAATAACGGGCCGTTAATGGGTATAAAGTGATACACTATTCATTATGGGCCAGTTTCACCATGAGTCGTTAATGGGTGTAAAGTGATACACTGTTCATTACGGGCCAGTTTCACCACGGGCCATTAATAGGCCAAGAGTTACATAGGGCCTCATATGGGCCGAAATATGTCATGGGCCATACATGGGCCAGAAGTGAAAATGGGCTGGAATCATATTGGATTGCCCAGATGACGCTACTGGGCCTAATTCGGATAGGGCATAACGGGCCTTGGGTTAGCGGGCTATAAATGGGCTATATGCGAACAGGCCGTTAACAGGCTTTACATGGGCCGGCCCGCCATCTGTTGACCAAGTCAAACAGGCCGGCCTTTTCACAAGAATGGGCCTCTGTTGGGCCGTGCCACGTGTCGACGTATCATAGGTGCCTTCTGTCCACTGAGTGGATGACATCTGTCCCAACGATGAGCCGACACGTGTTTCCTCCAGCCAATGATGATTTTACATGTGGAAAATCCCCATTGGTCGGGGCTGTTAATGGGTTATCGGATCCAAAACCCAACCCGATAGCTTAACGGTGTTCCGTTACGGTGGATGCCACGTGTCGGTTACCCTTGACGAAAGCACTTCTATGACGCGCAATTTATCGTCATGGAAGTGGACACTTTCGTGATGATAATTTTGGTAATGTCATGGAACACTTCTACGACAACACATGTATGACTATCTTGATTCTTTCATAAATTTGTCATGGATGTACATGCATGACAAAAAAGCGACCTACTGTGACAAACACGTATCATCACCGAAGTGTATTTTTTTTGTAGTGTAAGTTATCCAGGTGTGGTTGAATTGACAACTCAACTGCTAATACTTAAGAATATTCTTTGGCTCCCCTTGTGTCGAATCAATAAATTTGGGTTGAATACTCTACCCTCGAAGGCTGTTGTGATCCCCTACACTTGTGGGTTATCAAGACTAATTTCTAGCGCCGTTGCCGGGGAGCATAGCTCTATTCTTTGAGTCACTTGGGATTTATATGTGTTGATCACTATGAAGAACTTGAAAGATCAAAGAACTAAAATTTATCCCTCAACTACGAGGGGAGGTAAGGAACTGCCATCTAGCTTTGCACTAGATTCTCCTTCTGTTATGAGTAAGCTTGCGACACCTAAACCTGCTACTACTAAGAATTCTGATATGTCGCATGTTATTGATGATGCCACTTCTGCTATGCATGATACTTATGATGAAACTACTTCTATGCTTGATACTACTGTGCCATTAGGTGAATTTCTTGATGAACAACTTACTAGGGCTAGGGAGAATGAAATTATTGAAAATGAAAGCGATGATCAAGGTTCTCCCTCTACTTATGAATTGCCTATTGTTCCCGAGGGTTATGTTATGCATGAAGAAACTGCTAGAGATTTTCTTGCTTGCAATGATAGATTGGATCTTAAGAAATTATTAGCTAAGCTGAAACAAAAAACTCTGAATGCTAGAATGAAACATGTCCTTGCTTTCGCCACTTCACCTATCTTTGTTACTGATAAGGATTATGAATTCTCTGTTGATCCTGAGATTATTACTTTAGTTGAATCCGATCCTTCCTATGGCACTGAATTTGAAACTGTTGTGGCACATCTTACTAAGTTAAATGATATAGCCACCCTGTTTACGAATGATGAGAAGACTCGCTATTATTACATCCTTAAGATATTTCCGTTCTCACTAAAGGGTGATGCTAAGACATGGTTTAATTCGCTTGATCCTGGTTGTGTGCGTAGTCCCCAGGATATGATTTATTACTTCTCTGCTAAATATTTCCCTGCTCATAAGAAACAAGCTGCCTTGCGTGAAATATATAATTTTGTGCAAATCGAAGAAGAGAGTCTCCCACAAGCTTGGGGGAGGCTTCTCTGATTACTTAATGCTTTGCCTGATCACCCTCTTAAGAAAAATGAAATACTTGATATCTTTTATAATGGACTGACTGATGCTTCCAAGGACAACTTGGATAGTTGTGTTGGTTGTGTTTTCAGGGAAAGAACAGTCAACCAAGCTGAATTGTTATTGAATAATATGTTGAAAAATGAAAATAAGCGGACTCTTCCTGAGCCAATTCCAGAAGCAATTCCTAAACCAATTGAGCCAACCCCTGAGCCTATTCCTAAACCTACTCCGAAGAAGAGAGGTGTTCTATTTCTCAGTCCTGAAGATATGGAAGAGGCAAAGAAATCAATGAAAGAAAAAGTTATTAAAGCTGAAGATGTTAAGAATTTACCTCATGTTGAAGAGATACATGGTCTTAATATACCACCTGAAGAAACACATCGTCTTGATAACCCGACACAGGTAGTAAAGGTAAATTCTCTCTATAGATATGATAAAGTTGAAATTTGGTCTACTAAGTTTCATAGCCAGTGCTTAAGTGAATTTGATGATTTTATGGATAAACAAGCAAATTTCAATGATTATGTTAGTAGACAATTGAAAAATAATGCTTATATGATAGGACGCTTGAGTGATTATATGTCTAGAGTTAAGGGTGAACTTAAACTCACTAGTAAACATGCTTCTATGGTTACCACTCAAGCTGAACAAGTACTTAAGGCTCAGAATGAATTGCTAGAAGAACTAAATGATAAACATGATTTTGCTGTTAGAGCGGCTACTAGAACTGGTAAAATGACTCAGGAAACTTTGTATCCTGAAGTCCACCCTAAGAGGATTGAACAAGATTCTCAGAATAATAATCTAGATGCTCCTAAATCCTCTAAGAAGAAGAAAAGGAAAAGTGATAGGACTTTGCATGCTTCTAGTGAACCTAATGTAGAAAAACCTGAGAATCCTAATGATACTTCTATCTATGATGCTGAAACACAGTTCGGAGACGAACATGAACCTCATAATAATGCTAATAATGATGTTCCTGTAGATTCTCAACCCAGTAACAATAATGATATAGAAATTGAACCCGCCGTTGATCTTGATAACCCACAATCAAGAAATCAACATTATAATAAGTGAGATTTTGTTGCTAGGAAGCATGGTAGGGAAAGAGAATCATGGGTTCAGAAGACCATGCCTTTTCCTCCTAAACCATCCAAGACAAAGGATGATGAGGATTTTGAGCGCTTTGCTGAAAATTAGACCTATTTTCCTACACATGTGCTTAACTGATATGCTTAAAACAAACCCTTATGCTAAATATATGAAAGATATCATCACTAATAAGAGGAAAATACCTGAAGCTGAAATCTCCACCATGCTTGCCAACTATACCTTTAAGGGTGGAATACCTAAGAAACTTGGTGACCCCGGAGTACCCACTATACCATGCTCCATCAAAAGAAATTATATTAAAACTGCCTTATGTGATTTAGGAGCTGGTGTTAGTGTTATGACTCTTTCCTTGTACCGTAGACTTGAATTAAGTAAGTTTACACCTACTGAGATATGTTTGCAAATGGCTGACAAATCAACTGCTATACCTGTCGGCATTTGAGAGGACGTGCCTGTTGTTGTTGCGAATGTTACTATCTTAACAGACTTTGTCATTCTTGATATTCCTGAGGACGACAGTATGTCGATTATCCTTGGTAGACCCTTTTAAAATACTGCAGGTGCTGTTATTGATTGCAACAAAGGCAATGTCACCTTTCATGTTAATGGAAATGAGCACACGGTACATTTTCCGAGGAAACAACCTCAAGTTCACAGCATAAATTCTATTGGGAAAATTCCATCAATTATTATTGGAGGTTTTGAATTTCCTCTTCCTACTGGAAAGAAAAAGTATGATATTCTTATTATTGGGGATTTTCATATCCCTATTGAGGTAACCTAATGTCACTTCAAAATTTCTCTGGTTTTATGTGATTCGGAATGAGTTTGTTAACAAGACTTGATCAACCTTGTTAGTTGATTCCTTTTGATGATCATGAGATGGATGAAACTAGAAGGTACAACCTTCTGTACCCTCTCTTTACTTTCTGTTACTTAGAACAAATAAAGCAAAAATAGTTTTATCTGTCTGTTTTCTGAATTGTCCATGCAATAAAAAATATCCCGAAAATAGAAGTGCTCCAAATGCCCGGCAAATTTAGTATGATTTTTTATGGAATATTTGAGAGTTTTAGGCACTGAGAACACTGCAGGGGGGTCAAGCACCTAGCCACGAGGGTGGAGGGTGCGCCCCCTCCCCCTGGGCGCGCCCCCTATCTCGTGGGCCCACGGTGGGCCCCCTCCACTTATTGCTGCATCCACACACTCCATCTTCCTGCCAAAAAAATTCCCATCCAGCTCAAGCACGAGTTCTAGCTCATTTTGCTGCGATTTTCGATCTCCTTGCTCAAAGCTCCATTTGCAAAACTGCTTTGGGAGATTGTTGCTTGGTATGTGACTCCTCCTTTGGTCCAATTAGTTTTTGTTCTAGTGCTTTATTCATTGCAAATTCTTGCTGCCTTGGTGACCCTGTTCTTGAGCTTGCATGTTAAATTTATGAGGTCCCAAGTAATTCTAATGCATGATATAGGCTCTAGGCACTTTTAGGAGTAGTTGCTATCAATCTTGTTCGGTTTGATTTACTTTTATTTTGAAGTTACTAAAAATTTCAAAAATATTGCAGAAAAAAGAGATATGTTCAGGAAAATGTACCAAGGTGGTTCTTCAAGAAAGAAAGGACCCAGGCTCGCGATACGTGAGACGGACGACAAACCACCAAGGGAAGCTGTTGTGCGGCCTTGTGAATGGCCGTCGGAGCCGTTTATGGTTGTAGCAGGTATCAAGGATGAATTTGATGCGTATGTGCGTAATGCCGACCTTGAGGCATTCATGCAGGATAAGTGCCCGCAGTACCGATATTTAACTGATTCATTTGTGAGAAGGTTTAAATTTACGTCCTCGCGCAATTCTCAAAGTGTCATGTTTGATATTTATGATAAATCATATACCATGGACCTAGAATATTTTACTACTGCTTGCAAACTTCCGCAATGGGGAAGTGTTAATGAACCTTGTAAATCTGAATATAAAGACTTTCTTGCTAGTATCACTATGGGAGAATCTAGGGAAATAACACAGGCTACCATAGGGAGCATTCATTTTCCTTCTATACATTATTTTGCTCTTTTTATTGGTAGATGCATTAATGGTAAAGATGAAGCATGTCATATGTGTGTCCCTGATCTCTGTGTTCTCAAGAGTGCTATATTAGGTGATAAACAATACAACTTAGGGGCAATTATTGCACGTAGGTTGCATCATAATGGTTTAGCTGGAAACTTTTTCGGAGGAATTTATGCAACCCGTGTGGCTAATTATCTTGAGATACCTAGACATGAAAATGATACAGAGTTGCCTCCCGCTTATTTAGATCATAATGCTATGTTTAGTCATCAGTTTCTTGAGATGAATGATCAATTCCTCCAATATCGACTAATCTTTGACAGATGCCGTGTTGTCCATATTACTCTCCCTGCTCCTACCCTTTCTGTTTATCAGGCAAAACAAAGATATGTTGTCACCAGGGAAGAAGCAAATGAGTATGAGAGGAGGGCGGAAGCAGCCCGCCGTCAGGCTGCAGCTGAGGAGGCAATGGTTGCTGCATCTCAGTACGACCCCAGCTACAATTACGGATATTAGCCAGGCTACCCATGGCCGTAGACCAACTTAGGCCAAAAGCCTAAGCTTGGGGGAGTACGTATTTCTCACCAACTTTACATTCATGTTCACACACTATTCTAGTTGTCGGTGCTCATACTCTTTCATTGTATTATCCATGCTAGTTTAAATCTTTTTTCTAGCTTTCTTCTTGTATGTTTGATAAACTTTAAGAAAAATAAAAAAAATAGTTAGTTTAGTTTCCATGCCTGTAGTAATAATTAAAAGAAAACCCAAAAATATTTCTCGTTCTTCTTTTACTTGTTGGGAACTTTCCCGTGTAAATAGCTTTATTTTCTATTCTTTTCTTTTGGGGGTTGAGAGTAGAAGACCATGTTGAAAATGTTTAGCGGCTCTCATATGCATGATTGTTGATTTAATTTAGAGCCATATTACTTTGTCTTCTCTCTTGATTTGAATGCTTGCAGATTCCAGCTTAGTCCAATGCACGTGCACTCTTATTATTATACACATCGTTCAGTCGTGCAAGTGAAAGGCAATAATGACAATATATGATGGACTGTCTGAGATGAGAGAAGCTGGTATGAACTCGACCTCTCTTGTTTTTGGAAATATGATGAGTTCATCGTTCCTGATTCAGCCTATTATGAATAAACATGTTTGCAATGACATTTAGAGACTATAGTTGCTTATGCCATGCTTAATTAGCTATGAGTTATAATGGTTTACCTTGCGTGCCAACATGCTATTAAAATGATTGTGATGTGGTATGATGAGATGGTATCCTCCTCTGAATGCATTGAGTGACTCGACTTGGCACATGTTCAGGCATGTAGTTGAAACAAAATGAACATAGCCTTCACGATATTTATGTTCATGGTGGATTATATCCTACTCATGCCTGCACTCGGTGTTGATTAATTTTAATGCATGTTCATGACTATTGTCGCTCTCTCAGTTGGTCACTTCCCAGTCTTTTGCTAGCCTTCACCTGTACTAAGCGGGAATACTGCTTGTGCATCCAAACTCCATGAACCCCAAAGTTATTCCATATGAGTCCACTATACCTTCCTATATGCGGTATCTACTGCCGTTCCAAGTAAATTTGTATGCGCCAAACTCCAAACCTTCAAATGAAATTCTGTTTTGTATGCTCAAGCAGCTCATGTTTCAACTAGGGATGTCTGTATCTTCCATGCTAGGTGGGTTATTCTCAAGAGGAGTGGACTCCGCTCCTCATTCACGAGAAAATGGCTGGTAACCGGGATGCCCAGTCCCATGATCAAAAAGATCAAAGCAAATCAAAATAATTAAACAAAACTCCCCCAGGATTGTTGTTAGTTGGAGGCACTCGTTGTTTCGAGCAAGCAATTGATTGATGCTTGTTGGTGGTGGGGGTGTATAAACTTTACCATTCTGTTTGGGAACCGCCTATAATGCATGTAGTATGGAAGATATCGCCATCTCATAGTTGTTGTGTTGACAGTGAAAGTATGCCGCTCAAAATGTTATTTATCTCTCTATTTTAAAATCGAGCTCTGGCACCTCTACAAATCCCTGCTTCCCTATGTGAAGGGCCTATCTATTTACTTTTATGTTGAGTCCTCACCCTCTTAATAAAAAGCACCCACTGGAGAGCACACTATCATTTGTATGCATTGCTATTAGTTTATATCGGGTATGACTTGACTGGATCTCTTTTACCATGAATTGCAATGTTTAGTCAGTCCTTGATCTTTAAAGGTCCTCTGCATTTATGTTTTGCGGTCTCAGAAAGGGCTAGCGAGATACCATCTTGTTATGTCATATTATGGTTGCTTTGAGAAAGTGTTGTCATCCGAGTTTTATTATTATCGCTCGCTAGCTGATTATGTTATTGATATGAGTAAACATGAGACCTAAGTGTTATTGTGAATGTGGTTAGTTCATAATCTTGCTGAAATCTTGAGTTTTGGCTTTACATATTTACAACAATAAGAGCAAACAGAGTTTGTAAAAGTTTTTCTTTATCACTTTCAGTTTATCAACTGAATTGCTTGAGGATAAGCAAAGGTTTAAGCTTGGGGGAGTTGATACGTCTCCAACGTATCTACGTTTCCAAACACTTTTGCCCTTGTTTTGGACTCTAACTTGCATGATTTGAATGAAACTAACCCGGACTGACGCTGTTTTCAGCAGAACTGCCATGGTGTTATTTTTGTGCAGAAACAAAAGTTCTCGAAATGACCTGAAAATCCATGGAGATAAGTTTTGGAAAATATAAAAAATACTAGCAAAAGATGAAGGCCAGGGGGGGCACACCCTGCCACGAGGGTGGGGGGCGCGCCCCTTCCCCCTTAGCACGCCCCTGTCTCGTGGGCCCCCTGGTGCTCCACCGACCTCAACTCCAACTCCATATATTTCGTTTCGCGGAGAAAAAACGAGAGAGGAAGTTTCATCATGTTTTACGATACAGAGCCACCGCCAAGCCCTAATCTCTCTCGGGAGGGCTGATCTGGAGTCCGTTCGGGGCTCCAGAGAGGGGGATTCGTCGCCATCGTCATCATCAACCATCCTCCATCACCAATTTCGTGATGTTCACCGCCGTGCGTGAGTAATTCCATCGTAGGCTTGCTCGACGGTGATGGGTTGGATGAGATTTACCATGTAATCAAGTTAGTTTTGTTAGGGTTTGATCCCTAGTATCCACTATGTTCTGAGATTGATGTTGCTATGACTTTGCTATGCTTAATGCTTGTCACTAGGGCCCGAGTGCCATGATTTCAGATCTGAACCTATTATGTTTTCATGAATATATGTGAGTTCTTGATCCTATCTTGCAAGTCTATAGTCACCTATTATATGTTATGATCCGACAACCCCGAAGTGACAATAATCGGGATACTTCTCGGTGATGACCATAGTTTGAGGAGTTCATGTATTCACTATGTGTTAATGCTTTGGTCCAATACTCTATTAAAAGGAGGCCTTAATTTCCCTTAGTTTCCACTAGGACCCCGCTGCCACGGGAGGGTAGGACAAAAGATGTCATGCAAGTTCTTCTCCATAAGCACGTATGACTATATTTGGAATACATGCCTACATTACATTGATGAACTGGAGCTAGTTCTGTGTCACCCTATGTTATAGCTATTACATGAGGAATCGCATCCGACATAATTATCAATCACTGATCCAATGCCTACGAAGTTTTCACATATTGTGCTTCGCTTATTTACTTTACCGCTGCTATTGCTACAATCACTACAATACTGCTATCTTTACTTTTGCCATTGTTACCATTACTATCATACTACTTTGCTACTAAATACTTTGCTGCAGATACTAAGTTATCCAGGTGTGGTTGAATTGACAACTCAACTGTTAATACTTAAGAATATTCTTTGGCTCCCCTTGTGTCGAAACAATAAATTTGGGTTGAATACTCTATCCTCGAAAGCTGTAGCGATCCCCTACACTTGTGGGTTATCAATGGGCCTTAGTGGGAAGGAGAGGCAGCGCCAGGAGGTGGCGCCCCCCCCCCCAAGCCCAATCCAAATTGGACAAGGGGTTGGGGGTGCGGCCCCCCTCTCCCATCCTTCCCCCTTCTGCTTTAGGTTTAAACCTACTAGGACTTGGAGTCCTAGTAGGATTCCCCTTCTCCCGGCGCACCTAGCTTGGCCGGCCAGCTCCCCCTCCCTCCTTTATATACGGGGGCAGGGGCACCCTAGAACTGAAAGTGTGTTATATCGACTAGAGGGGGGGTGAATAGGCAATTTTTATGAATTCTTCACTGAGGAATTTGTTGGTGAGGAAATTCCTAAATGAAGAACTACTTGCAGCAGAATAAGTACTCAAAAGTAAACATAGCAGAACACAAGCATGGTCATCATAATGGAATGAAAACAAGCACAGAGTACAAAAAGCGTAAGCACAGGTTAACACAAGGTGAAGACGAACAGACTGAAGAAATTGAACTGAGGAAATTGAGAAAGACTTCAGTCAAAGTCTTCAAACAGATATGAACAAGCACACAACAACTGAACTGAGGAAATGAAAGAGTTGAGTAAATAGAACCAGTAAGCTTGGTGAAGACAATGATTTGGTAGACCACTTCCAACTGCTGTCTCAGTTGTACATCTGGTTGGAGCGACTGAGTATTTAAACTCGAGGACACATAGTCCCGGACACACAGTCGTCACCGTATTCTCCTTGAGCTAAGGTCACACAGACCTCACCCAATCACTCATGGTAAGTCTTCAGGTGACTTCCAAACCTTCACAGACTAGGTCACTCGGCGATCCACAATTCCTCTTGGATGCTCTAGACCATGACGCCTAACCGTCTAGAAGAAGCGCAGTCTTCAAAGCTAACAAGCGTCGGATCCACGCAGGATCAATCTCTTCAGTGATGCTAAATCACTTTGGGTTTGTGGGTGTGTTGGGTTTGGGTTTTCCTCACTTGATGATTTTCGCTCAAAGTCGTCGGAGGATGGGATGCTCTCAAATGACAAGTGTCAGTTTCTCTCAGAGCAGCCAACCAACTAGTGGTTGTAGGGGGCGGCTATTTATAGCCTAGGGAGCAGCCCGACATGATAAGACATAAATGCCCTTGTCTGATATGACCATTAGGTGGGCAGATATTTCGGGACAGCTGGCGCGTAGCACAGCAACGGTCGGAATTTTGACTCTCAAATTCCTCAGGGCTATCATGTTCCTCACTGTGTAGGCAATACGCATTGGCAAATTCCTAACTCCTCAGTCAGAACAAATTCCTCAAAGACTAGAAGAACTTCGTCTCTGTCACTTAAGAATATGACTGAACTGTATGAGATTTCTGATGGCTTCACTCGAAGGGATTGGTAGGTGTAGGATTTTGAGTTGAGCATCACTTGGAAAATTTTCCTTAGTATTTCCTCGACCCCCTTTAACAGCACGGTGTTTCCTATGACTCAAGAAAGAGAAAATGAAACTATGAAAACAAAAGTCTTCACGCTTCATGTTCCTTGAATGATTGCCAAGTCTTCAAGGTCACACCAATTTCTTCACTTTCAAAGTCTTCAAAAATCCAAAGTCTTTAGTTGAAGAACTTCATTTTTAGGGGTCGACTTTCTCTGTAAATATCAAACTCCTCAGAGACTTATAGACCTGTGTACACTCATAAATGCATCAGTCCCTTAACCTATAAGTCTTCAATACACCAAAATCACTAAGGGGCACTAGATGCACTTACAATCTCCCCCTTTTTGGTGATTGATGACATTATAGGTTAAGTTTTCAATAGGGATAAATATATGAAGTGTAAATACTAATGTTGAGGAATTTGATTGCAAGATATAGAGGAACTCCCCCTGAAGATGTGCATAGTGAGGAATTTGCTTTTGAAGAAATGCACACTTGAAGAGTATAATCATGGAGATCTCCCCCTATATCTTGTAATTCATACACGCATTTGACATATAATATGAAGAATCTGAAATGCATGATGAAATATGGTGACTGATGTAATTCAGCATGCGTGTATTGACATTAATGAGGAATAAGCATGCAGAAGAAACTCAGCAAAAGTATCAGGCCACCATAGAGTTTAAGATTACAACTCGATCCAGCAAAGTCATCAAAACAATGAGAGTTGTAACCAAAAAACGCCCATATAAGATAGAACCGCTTGAAGACTAACTCAAATTTCTCCCCCTTTGTCATCGAATGACCAAAAGGGTTGAAAAATGAGGACTAACGCCCCTGAAGAATATCATGATGATGGAGGAGCGCCAGCGTCATTGGGGTCTTGACTCGTTGTAGGGCCTGCCGCAGTGTCGTCCAAGTCTTCGAACTTGTCCGTGTCACGCGATGAAGAATATGAATTGGTGACCAAGGAAAGAACCTTGACCTTCTTGAATTTCTTCGGTGGAGGAGCAAACCAGTCAAAATCTTCTTTGAAGCCCATTTGCTTGAGATCTTCTTCACCATAGAGATGAGACAGAATAGGCCAGGTGCGATCAAAAACTTCATGAAGGTAGTAATGGTTTTTCTTCACTGCATTATGTGTAGAGGTCATGTTGTGAAGAATAGAGCCAAACTGACGCTTAACCCATTTGTGGTCTTGATCCACCTTTTGGTGAAGACTTAGAAGCAGCTCACGGTCAGTCATCACACGAGGAGCAGTAGCTTGAGGACTTGACTTGGGAGCATTGGCAGCAGAATCATGAGTGGCAGAGTCATCATTGGCGGAATAAGATGCAGCTTTGCGGAACTGGCCATCCAATGGACGAATGCCTTCATCGATAAGAGTTGGTGTCTTGCTCTTCTCATCAGCTGAGGAATATGTCCGCTAGAGGACTTCAATCGGGAGCAAGTAGCTGAGGTGATTCTGAAAGTCAGCTTTGTAGTTGAGTGAAGACCTTGTTCTGAGGAATCTCATGATCCACGGAGCATAAGGCTTCAACTCAAACGGTGAAAGTGCAACATTCGCCAGAGTCCTCATGAAGAAATCATGATAATTAATAGGAATGCCATGCATGATGTTGAATAGCATATTCTTCATCATCCCAACAATTTCCTCATCAGATGAGTCGTGGCCTTTGATGGGACTCATAGTCTTTGTCAGAATGCGATAGATGGTTCTTGGCACATACATCAATTCCTTCACGAGGAATTTGGTCCTTGGGGCTTGACCAGGCTTTAGAGGCTTCATGAGCACTTGCACGTAATGAGCAGTGAGTTCAGGCTCATCGTACAAACAACAAGCACCGTCAGGTGGAGGACTAATTGGCAGGGCACGAAGCAATTCAGAGGATGATGCCTTGTAGTGAGTGTTTTCGGTCATCCAGTCCAACACCCAAGAGTTGATGTCATTAGCTTCACCTGTGATGTGCAGTGTTGCGTAGAACTGAAGAATAAGCTCTTCATTCCAATCAACTATGTCTGAGCAAAAGTTGAGCAAGCCTGCATCATGAAGCATACTGAGGACTTGAGAGAAGCAAGGCATTGATTCCATGTCCATGTGAGGAATATGATCGTGGTCGAAGACTTTGTCCTTGTTGAAGAGCAGTGAAGAATAGAAGTTGGCCTGGCTGGCAGTCCAGAAACGCTTCCTTCTAAGACGAGCATTGTCATAAGGGTTGAACTCAGTGAAGAACACATGCTCGCCGAAGAAATCATCAGCCTTGAATTTTTTTTTCTTCTTTGAGAAGGGATCCTTTGGCTTGGGTTGAGGAATGTCAGTTAATTGCATTACCACCTCAGGAATCACAATCTCAGGATCCACAGACTGCGAAATTTCAGGCTCTTCTTCAGCTGCAGCCTGGGTCTTCAATTCTTCATTTACAATTTCTCTAGCACTAGTGGCTAGAATTTCTTCATGGATAGACAGGGTTGCATGAGGTTCTTCAGATCCCATTTGTACTTCAGTAGCAGCAGGGGACTGAGAAATTGCTTGAAGTGGAGTGAACATTGGAGAGTTGGGGTGCTGACTTTCCCAAAAGTCATCATTTAGCACAGGTGTGGTACAGCCAATGTACACATCCTCATCTTCTATTTCTTCAACACCTGCCTCTTCAGCAGTGAACTGAGGCATAGGTGAGGAAACAACTAGGGTTGAAGGGATTGCATCCACTTCAATTTCTTCATCCAACTGCTCTGACGAAGAAGCAGAAGGATTCTCTCCATCGGATTCACTGGGAATCACATAATCTTCACCAAAAAGAACAAGGTCCTTTGATGCCATGAAAGAGACAGGAACAACATCAATTGGGTTGTCAATTGAGCTAGTCAGAGGCTTCATCTTCTTCTGAGCTAAAGAATTTGATGAAGTTGATGCGTTCCTTTTCTTCACAGCTGCACGCTCTGCACCCTTGGTCTTCTTCGCATCTGATGCAGATGGAAGGATCGGAGTGGGTGTGGGCGCAAGAGGTGCAGAGGACTTTGGTTCAGTTTCTTCAGGCACAACTGATGCAGTTGCCCCGACTTCTTCATTTTCTTCAGGCGCACCGCTAGTGGATTCCCTGGCAATTTCTTCAGCGGCTGGAATGCAGTCATCAGCCCTGGTACTCTCATTTTCTTCAGCAGCCTAATTGTCATCAGCGGTGCTGGCATGTTCTTCAGTAGGCTAAGCAGATGCTTCAGCCGATGTAACTTCAATGTGCACAGGAGCAGCAGCACTTGAAGTGAATTTCTTCATCAAATTGACAAACCAGACCTTCGCGCCCTTCCAATCAGCATAGTAGCGATTGAATTCATCACTCAGTTGCTTGATTTCAGCTTGCAAGGCAATGAGTTGATCAGGGGTAAGAGTGAGGACATTGTCCTTGAGGTAGTGCTGCTTCTTGTACTGCGCTTTCTTCAGCCTTCTGTCTTCTTCTAATTTCCACTTCTCTTCCTCAATCAAGGCAGTTAGAACATGACTTTAACCAGGAGTAGGATTCATCTCCGGCAAAGGTGTGTTAGGGTCTTTGTGCCATAGGTTAATGAAGTCGAGGATCAACTTTGGATCCAATAGTAGTGGCACATTGCTGCCTTTGGCTCTAGCAGCCCTAGCCTGCATGTCTCTGATGATTTCGGCAAGTTCTTCATCATCAGCCTCATCGTCATCAGAGGGCACTTGGAAGGCGACCTGCTTCTTGTGATGACTTGGTCGAAGGCCTCGTCCAGTAGTGGCCTTTTTCTTCAGCAGAGAGTGGCCAGCTAAGGAGTTTGGTGCAGCAGAGGAACTTGGAGATGCTCCTAAGGCAATTGAGATGCATGTAGTCCTTTGGCACGTGGCGAGATGCACAGGTGCAGAGGATTTGGTCGGAGCAGCTAAAGACTTTGTCGGAGGAGCCGAGGACTTTGAAGGAGGAGGAGCAGTATGAGGAATTGGTCGTGAGGGCTTTGAAGAATCTTGCCTTGAGGGCATTGCTGAGGAGCTTGGCCGTGAGGGCATTGAAGGAGAAGCACTTGACTTATGTGCAGTCTTCTTAGGCATCGCCTTCTTCGGCTTACTAGCAGAGGCCTCGGCAGCGGCAGCAACAGCAGCGGAGTCTGCATTGAATTTCCTCACTGCATCCTTTTGCTTGCTTGGCCAGTTTGGCCTGGCGCTTTGCCCATTCATCAGCATAGTCCTCACCATGCTTGAGGCTGGTGGGATCTGCCAATTGGCCTGGTGCCAATGGAGGTCTTGAGCATGGAGGGTTGAGTGCAAATTTCTTCATGTACTTGGGAGTAACATACCTGTACTCCCTCCATTCCTGTGCCCATCTCCTTTCTATCTTTTGTATGTGCACCTTGCGCTGATTTTTGTCCTCCTTGCCAAATTTGGCCTCATCAGGAGTGCAGTATCCAGCATAAATGTCCTCTGGAATTTCTAAAGCAGTATTGACCTCGGGCCTCTTTCCTCCCTTCTGTGGCTTCTTACCTTCAGCCATTTTCTTCAGCTGAGTAATATGAACAACTGAAGTTTCTCAAGAGGTGTGCAACTTTTCTTCGAGGAATGCTGCAAATGAGTTAAGTTGATGAGAACCTAGTGATTCAGCAGCGGACATGACTACCTGTGAACAGAGTATAGTTGCGAGGAATTTGGAGAGGTCATATGTCTTCTCAGAGGATTTTCAAAAAGAATAGGTTTGAGGAATTTGACCAGATGAGTCTTGAAGAATTTCACTAAGCATTCTTAATCTTAGGTTCCCAAGTTGTACAGATTGAAAATCCACACAATTGAGGAATCTTGAAGTAAATCATCGCTTAGAGAAATGAATCAAGAGCAGATGACATGTGAGGTGTTCATGTGTGTGAAGAGTTGAAGAATAAACCCTTTGAAGATTTTTAGGAAAACATATGAATCAAAGAGGGCAATAAAAGTAACTTTTAATTACCCGAAATGAAGAACTCGATGAACTAGGAAGTGTAGATGTGAAGTTCGTCAGTTCAGATCTTCCACGCCCTAACTCGGTAGAGGAAGACGGCTACGGCGGCGGCGAAGTGAAGAAATCCGCAACCGGCGCGAATACGACGGCGACGAGGTCGAGGAAGTGAAGCTCTTCCTCATGGTGACGATGAAGTAGCGGCAGCGCTAGGGTTTGGGAAGCTTGAGTGGGAGTGAGAGCGAGCGGAGTAAAAAACAAAGTGAAGAAGAAGCAGGGGTATTTATAGTGGGAGTGAAACACTGTACGCCCGAGGAAATCAGACGAACGTGCCTCTGGCCCTTCTCATTCGCTTGACATGTGTCACCCACATACTGAGAGGTGGCAATCGTGTAGGATCGTGGGTGAATAGATAAGTATTGTCGTGGGATGCGGAACGGTTTGAGCGGCAAAGCCGAAAATTCAGATAAGATAAGTTAAAGGTTCCGTTCGTAATTTCTTCAGCTGTCAAGGACACAGTGAAGATTTTGAATGAGTTTCAAATAGAACGCACATGAAGTATTTGTGAACATACTAGGTTGAGTTTAGCATAGAGGGGGAAGGGTCCGATCACATTCACTTAGCAGAAGAAATCAACTTGAAGAATTAGCAATAAGTGAATGTTGTAGAGGACATAAACTCATATATATATATATATATATATATATACATATATATATATATATATTCAAATAAAGAACAACACCGGAAAGAGTGAATACAATGCAAAGTTGAAGAATTTGAAAAAAACTGAGTAATTTCAAAACGAAGAAAAAACTCAAATTTGAAGATTCAACTTTGGTTGGTGGCGTAACCCAACGTATAAGAAAGCTGATTTCAGACACCGTGTACAATTGTTGTAGGGCTCTGAGAATCAATTTCTTCACTAATTTCTTCACACTTAGAGGGTTAGTCTTCATTAATTGAAGAAAAACATTACTTTGTGTGTTGCGCATCTAAGTCATCAAGTCAGCATTAGTGTTAGGATGAGTGTCCATTTCAGAGAACATTCGAAGATTCTAGGATATTTAGCTCACACCGCAACTTGCTAAATCTCTTCTCATCCAAGGGCTTAGTGAAGATATCGGCCAGTTGGTCTTCAGTGCTTGCATGGTCGATGGAGATGTCTCCCTTCAACACATGATCACGAAGAAAATGATGACGAATCTGGATGTGCTTGGTCTTCAAGTGCTGAACTGGGTTATGAGCAATCTTGATAGCGCTCTCATTGTCGCAGTAGAGAGGCACATTCTTCACATTGATGCCATAGTCCTTGAGTGTTTGCTTCATCCATAGTAATTGAGCACAGCACGATCCAGCAGCAATGTACTCATCTTCTACAGTGGAGAGTGATACGCAGTTCTGTTTCTTCGAGGACCAACAGACCAAAGATCGTCTGAGGAAATGGCATGTGCCTGACATTGACTTGCGGTCCACACGATCACCAGCATAGTCAGAGTCTAAATATCCAATGAGATCAAACGAAGAGCCCTTGGGATACCATAATCCAAGTGTTGGTGTGTGAGCTAGATATTGAAGAATATGCTTCACAGCCTTATGGTGTGATTCCTTCGGTATAGCTTGAAATCAGGCACACAAGCAAACACTAAGCATAATATCTGGTCTAGATGCACATAGGTACAATAAAAAGCCAATCAAGGAGCGGTATACCTTTTGATCGAAGTCTTTAGCATTTTCATCAGTGCATAGATGGCCATTTGTGGGCATTGGAATTTTGACACCTTTGCAATCTTGCATGCCGAATTTCCTCAATACGTCCTTGAGGTATTTCTCCTGAGAAATGAATATGCCATTGTGATGTTGACGAATTTGAAGACCTAAAAAGAATTTCAATTCTCCCATCATAGACATTTGATATTCTTCACTCATCATATAGGCAAATTAATCACTATATCGTTGGTCAGTACAGCCAAAAATGATATCATCAACATAAATTTGGCACACAAACAATTGACCATCATAAGATTTAGTGAAAAGAGTTGGGTCAAGTGAACCAGATTTGAAGCCTTTCTTTATGAGGAATTTCTTCAAAGTATCGTACCAAGCCTGAGGGGCTTTCTTGAGGCCATACAGGGCCTTATTGAGTTTGAAGACTTTGTCAGGATGCTTTGGATCTTCAAAACCTAGGGGTTGAGCAACATATACTTCTTCCTCAAGCTTACCATTGAGGAATGCACTTTTCACATCCATTTGTTGTACGATAATATCATGATGGTTAGCATAAGCAAGTAATATGCGAATAGCCTCAAGTCTAGCAACAGGTCCAAAAGTTTCATCGAAATCAATTCCTTCAACCTGTGTGTAGCCTTGAGCTACAAGCCGTGCCTTATTCCTCACCAGAAGACCATTTTCATCTTGCTTGTTGTGGTAGATCCACTTTGTGCCAATAATGTTGTGCTTGCGAGGATCTGGACGTTTGACCAGTTCCTGGATGTTGTTGAGCTCGAACTGATGTAATTCTTCTTGCATAGCATGAATCCACTCAGGCTCCAGAAATGCTTCATCTACCTTAGTGGGCTCTGTGATAGAGACAAAAGCAAAGTGCCCACAAAAGTTAGATAAATGTGAAGATTTTGAGCGTGTGAGAGGACCTGGTGCTTCAATGTCATCGATGATCTTCTCGATTTGCACTTCGTTTGCAATGCGAGGATGAGCGGGTTGTCAAGGAATTTGATCTGCATTCTCTTCAGGAGCATTTTCCTCAGCACCATTTTCTTCAGGTGCGCCAGCTCGACGTTCATCGCATTCTGGAATGAATTCCTCAGCAGATTCTTCGGTGGGAATGACATCCTTAGTAGCCTTGAACTTGGTAGATTCCTCAGGTGCTGGTTCATCTAACACAGAAGGTAGGTGCTCTCTTTGTGAGCCATTAGTTTCATCGAACCGCACATCTACAGTTTCAACAACCTTGTGAAGAATGGTGTTGAAGACTTTGTAGGTGTGCGAGTCCTTTCCATAACCAAGCATAAAACCCTCATGTGCTTTCGGTGCAAATTTAGAGTTGTGATGAGGATCTCTAATCCAACATTTAGCACCGAAGACTTTGAAGTAACTCACATTGGGTTTCTTGTCAGTGAGGAGTTCATAAGCAGTCTTCTTGAAGACTTTGTGAAGATATACTCTATTGATGATGTGGCATGCAGTATCAATAGCCTTAATCCAGAAACGATGAGGTGTCTTGTATTCATGAAGCATAGTGCGAGCCATCTCAACAAGAGTTCTATTCTTGCGCTCCACGACACCATTCTGCTGAGGAGTATAAGGAGCAGATAACTCATGAGTAATACCAAGTTCATCAAGATAATCATCAAGACCAGAATTCTTGAACTCAGTCCCATTGTCACTTCTAATGTGCTTGATCTTCACACCAAAGTTGGTTGAAGCCCTTGAGGAAAATCGTTTGAAGACTTCCTGCACCTCATGTTTGTAAGTGACAATGTGCACCCATGTATAACGAGAATAATCATCAACAATAACAAAACCATATAGAGATACATCATTTGTAACAGCAGAATAATGATTAGGACCAAAGAGATCCATGTGAAGCAATTCAAATGGTCAAGTGGTAGTCATGATAGTCTTCGTTGGATGCTTGGCCTTTGTCATCTTTCCAGCTTCACAGGCTCCGCATAAGTGATCCTTGAGGAATTTGACATTCTCAATGCCAATGACATGCTTCTTCTTCGCAAGCGTGTGCAAATTCCTCATGCCAGCATGACCAAGTCGTGGATGCCATAACCAGCCTTCTAAAGCTTTTGCAAGTAAGCATACGGCTGGTTGTGGTCCTGTAGAGAAATTAACGATATACAAGTCTCCTCTCCTATAGCCTTCGAAGACTTTGGCATGGTCAACTTCCATGATCACAACACAACGATATTTTCCAAAGACAACAACCATATCGAGATCACAAAGCATTGAGACAGACATGAGGTTATATCCTAAGGACTCGACAAGCATGACTTTGTCCATGTGTCGATCCTTTGAGATCCAACCTTACCTAGACCCAATACCTGACTTTTGCCTTTGTCAGGGAAGATGATATCCTTAAGATGCGATGGTGATAAAGGAGCATCCATCAATAGATTCTTGTCACCAGTCATGTGATTCATACATCCACTATCGAGGACCCACTCATTGGCTTTGGGTTGATTATCCTGTTGATGAATTAGTACAACTTATGAACTCATATACTTCATCAGTGAAGAATATGACATCAATATCATCAGATCAATCTCATCAAGCAGAAGAACAGATAAAACAGTATGAGGACGTGAGAAATGAAAGTGCATTTCTTCATGATTAGCATGCGTCCTTTCAGGCACTGTTCAGGTCTCCAGCAAATTCTTAAGACGTTTTAAGCACGTCTGGAGACCTAACCCTGCATAAGAGATTAGTTCTTTTTCTTCACCACCCACATCTGAAGGGGTGACAAAGAATTCATCACTCTGCGAGCACCATATGAGAAAGGTGGCATAGTAGCCAGACCACTTCATCTCACATGAGAGGGGTTAGGGTAAATTCTTCGAGGACTTATGAGCATAATGATTGGAAGAATAATGCTCATATTCATAGCCCTTAGCTCTACCCTGCGAAACAGAGGGGTTAACACGATGATGATCATGTGAGGACTTTGATCCTTTTGAGGAATTTGATCCACGTGAGGAATTTGATCCGTATGAGGACTTGGATCCATATGAAGAATTTGGTCCATATGAAGAATTTGATCTGGAGTTCCTATTCTTCATAGGTGGTGTCATGAGTACATTCACCTGAAGACTTTCAAGGAAACTTTTGGGAACCCAGATTTTCTTCATAGGGGAACCATTCCTGCAGTTAGTGCCAACATATCTAGCAAATACTTCACCATTCTGATTTTTGAACAGTTTATAGTTGGAGTCAAATGACTCATGAGAAGAATGAGGAGATTCACATGAAAAACCAGATAAATTGGATGGATCAACTTGAGGTCCCTTTGCAGCAACCCATGAGGTTTTGTGGTACTGCTCAGGCTTCCAATATGTTCCATCAGCATTGAGTTTCCTCTCAAAGGCAATACCCTCTTTCCTAGGGTTCCTGTTGAGGATCTGCTTTTTAAGCACATCACAAAGAGTCTGATGCCCTTTAAGGCTTTTGTACATGCCTGTCATGTACAATTCCTTCAGCCCTGCATCATCAGTGATACTAGCAACATCCTCAGATGAGGAATTAGTGATAGCAGAGACAGGTGAAGAATTTGTAACATTAGAATCATTTGAAAATTCAGGTGAAGAATTAGCAGATTCATGTTCAATGCACTTCAGACATGGAGGAACAAATTCTTCCTGAGTAGCGTTGATTTGTTGAGCAAGTAATGAATCGCGCTCCTTCTAAAGATCTTCATAACTCACTCTTAGCTTCTCAAGATCTTGCTTTCTTTGAATAAATTCATAAGAAAGCTCCTCGTGATCAGATAAGAGAGTGTTATGATGACCTTGAAGGTTGTCAAACTTGGACTAAGGTCTCTGAAGATTTTCAGTCAAGGTTTTAGTACGATCCATTTCTTCACCCAACATATCATCACTTTTATCTAGCATGTTTTGAATTTTTTCAATAACCTTTTGTTGTTTCACAACAATCTTAGCAAGTTTAGAGTAGCTGGGCTTGAGGTTTTCATCAGATTCATCCTCACTAGATTCAGAGGAGGCGTATTTAGTTACCTTGGCACCCTTTGCCATGAAGCAATAGGTGGGAGCGTAGTCGTCATTGCCTTCATCAGCCCTGTTGGTGAAGCCATTTTCTTCAGAGTTGAAGATAGACTTGCTGACGAATGTCGTGGCGAGAGCTAGACTTGTCACACCAGACTCGGACTCCTCGGATGCCTCCTCTTCCTCATGTTCTTCAGATTCAGCCTCAGAGTCCATTTCCTTGCCAATGAATGCTCGAGCCTTCTTGGAGCTTCTCTTCTTGTGAGATGAAGATTTTGAGGATTTTGATGATGAAGACTTTGAAGATTTCTTTTTCTTCTTGGCATCATCAGAACTGTAATCCTTGTATTTCTTCTTCTTTAATTCCTTATCCCACTGAGGACAATCTTGAATGTAGTGACCAGGTTTCTTGCATTTGTGGCATAGCCTCTTCTTGTAGTCAATGGATGAGGAATCATTACTCCTTGATGATTTTCCAAAGCGACCACGTCTTGAGAACTTCTGAAATTTCTTCACGAGCAGTGCTAGTTCCTGGCTCAATTCTTAAGGATCACCAAGGCTGCTAGTAGAGTCCTCTTCTTCAGACTCAGAGACTGCCTTGGCCTTCAGAGCACATGGTTTGACATAGCTCGAACCATAGAGATCTCTCTTCTCAGCAAGCTGGAACTCATGAGTGTTTAGCCTCTCGAGGATATCAGCAGGATCAAGTGACTTGTAATCAGCACGCTCTTGAATCATCAGTGCTGGAGTGTCAAATGAAGAATCGAGCGATCTCAGCAATTTCTTCACCACCTCATGGTCGGTGATGTCAGTGGCACCAAGCGCTTGAAGCTCATTTGAGATATCAGTTAAGCAATCAAAGGTTTGCTGAACATTTTCATTGTCGAGTCTTTTGAAGCGGTTGAAGAGATTGCGAAGAACGTCAACACGAGAATCATACTGAGTTGAGACTCCTTCATTCACTTTGGAAATCCTATCCTAGATAAGCTTAGCAGTTTCCAAAGCACTCACTCTACCATATTGCCCTTTGCTCAGATGGCCACATATGATGTTCTTCGCTTGAGAATCGAGTTGCTTGAATTTCTTCACATCAGCAGCATTTAGGGAAGGTGTGACTGAGGGAACACCATTTTCCACAACATACCAGAGATTGTTATCAATTGCCTCAAGATGCATTCACATCTTATTCTTCCAGTAGGGGTAGTCCGTTCCATCAAAGGTAGGACACCCATCAGAGACCTTGATCATACCCGCGGTCGACATAACTAAAACTCCAGGCGGTTAAACCAAAATCACACAGAACAAGGGAGTACCTAGCTCTGATACCAATTGAAAGTGCGTTGTATCGACTAGAGGGGGGTGAATAGGCAATTTTTATGAATTCTTCACTCAGGAATTTGTTGGTGAGGAAATTCCTAAATGAAGAACTACTTGCAGCGGAATAAGTACTCAAAAGTAAACATAGCAGAACACAAGCATGGTCATCATGATGGAATGAAAACAAGCACAAAGTACAAAAAGCGTAAGCACAGGTTAACACAAGATGAAGACGAACAGACTAAAGAAATTGAACTGAGGAAATTGAGAAAGTCTTCAGTCAAAGTCTTCAAATAGATATGAACAAGCACACAACAACTGAACTGAGGAAATGAAAGAGTTCAGGAAATAGAACCAGTAAGCTTGGTGAAGACAATGATTTGGTAGACCAGTTCCAACTGTTGTCTCGGTTGTACGTCTGGTTGGAGCAGCTGAGTATTTAAACTCGAGGACACACAGTCCTCACCGTATTCTCCTTGAGCTAAGGTCACATAGACCTTGCCCAATCACTCGTGGTAAGTCTTCAGGTGACTTCCAAACCTTCACAGACTAGGTCACTCGGTGATCCACAATTCCTCTTGGATGCTCTAGACCATGACGCCTAACCATCTGGAAGAAGCACAGTCTTCAAAGGTAACAAGCGTCGAATCCACGCAGGATCAAACTCTTCAGTGATGCTCAATCACTTTGGGTATGTAGGTGTGTTGGGTTTGGGTTTTCCTCACTTGATGATTTTCGCTCAAAGTCCTCAGAGGATGGGATGCTCTCAAATGACAAGTGTCAGTTTCTCTCGGAGTTGCCAACCAGCTAGTGGTTGTAGGGGACGGCTATTTATAGCCTTGGGAGCATCTGACATGATAAGACATAAATGCCCTTGTCTGATATGACTGTTAGGTGGGAAGATATTTCGGGACAGCTGGCGCATAGCATAGCAACGGTCAAAATTTTGACTCTCAAATTCCTCAGGGCTATCATGTTCCTCACTATGTAGGCAATCCGCACTGGTGAATTCCTAACTCCTCAGTCAGAACAAATTCCTCAGAGACCAAAAGAACTTCATCTCTGTCACTGAAGAATATGACTGAACTGTATGAGATTTCCAATGGCTTCACTCGAAGGGATTGGTAGGTGTAGGATTTTGAGTTTAGCATCACTTGGAAATTTTTCCTTAGTATTTCCTCGACCCCCTTTAACAGTACAGTGTTTCCTATGACTCAAGAAAGATAAAATGAAACTACGAAAACAAAAGTCTTCGCGTTTCATGTTCCTCAAATGATTGCCAAGTCTTCAAGGTCACACCAATTTCTTCACTTTCAAAGTCTTCAGAAAGTCTTCAGAAATCCAAAGTCTTCAGTTGAAGAACTTCATTTTTAGGGGTCGACTTTCTCTGTAAATATCAAACTCCTCATAGACTTATAGACCTGTGTACACTCATAAACGCATCAGTAACCTATAAGTCTTCAATACACCAAAATCACTAAGGGGCGCTAGATGCACTTACGAGAACACACCAAGTTTTTCCTTAGCCATGTGCGGTGCCCCCCCCCACACACACACACAGTTACACACCTCGATCAAATCATCATAGTTCTTAGGCGAAGCCTTGCATTGGTAACATCATCATCACCATCGCCACGCCATCATACTGACGGAACTCACCCTTGTCCTCAACTAGATCAAGAGCACGAGGGACGTCATCGAGCTGAACGTGTGTTGAAGGCGGAGGTGCCGTATATTCGGTACTTGGATCGGTTGGATCGTGAAGATGTTCGACTACATCAACCGCGTTACTAAACGCTTCCGCTTTCGGTCTATGAGGGTACGTGGACACACTCTCCCGTCTCGTGGCTATGTGTCTCCTAGATAGATCTTGCGTGATCGTAGGAATTTTTTTGAATTACTATGTGTCCCATCAATCCACCCCCTCGGAGAGGGTGTAGGCACTCGACGGCGGTCATCACAGTGATATTGAGGGTCAAACTGGCCGTGGCCTCTTCCCCATGTACTGGTCCTAGTGGTAACCATGATTTTCACGCCGCAAGGGCGATCTTGGGCTTCGAGCCGACTGAACTATATCTGCCACAACTGACCTGTAGTGAATCCTATTGCGCGACTGAGAAATAGCTTAGTTTTGTTCCCCCGCCGCTCTGAGCAATGTCCAAATCTGTTGTAAGCCTCTACCAGCCTCAGAACGGGACGGCTGGATCGATTCTGCAATACATGCAGCTACTGCAACATTCTGGATTGGAGTATAGAATACCTGACAACCATCCTTAGGTCCAGTCGGAAACAGTTGCCGATGATGTCGACTAGAACTTGGGATATGTCTGCAGGCGCGGTCGTCGAGTGCTTGTTGAAGATTCTCCAGGCACACACGCTCAACCAAAGTGGCTACGCGTGCAACCTCCAAGTCCGAGCCTCGGGGGTCTCCCCGACGATGGGGGTCTGGAGAGCTTCCAAAGCCTGATCTTGTCTGCGCTGCAACTCCTCCCTCTGCTCTGCATTGAGAGCTTCGGGATAATACTCGTCGTTGTCACGCGCGTGACCGCTGCTGCTACCCGCGCCATGGGGAAATCACAGCGGGCTTCACTGGGAGCTGACCATGAGAACTTCTGTCGTGGGGTCGTTGCTTTCACACTCGAAGAGAGTGTCTGAATGGCCAGTCGACAGGTCGAACAAGCCATAAAAGGAATCATCAGGCTCGATTGCCGCGATTTGAGGAGTGGCCAACTGACTAGCCACCGCGTGCTTCACACACCGCTGGCACCACGAGCGGCCGGATCGCTTGCGGCGATGACCCGCAGGAAGCGAAGACGCCACGAGAGCCGATCAATATTGACTCACCGCTGCCGCAGGAGGATGCCGCAAGCACTCGCATGGAAGTGCGCCTCCCTGCGGATGGGGA
The DNA here is from genome assembly GCF_018294505.1 of Triticum aestivum. Taxonomy (NCBI): domain Eukaryota; kingdom Viridiplantae; phylum Streptophyta; class Magnoliopsida; order Poales; family Poaceae; genus Triticum; species Triticum aestivum. Next base: position 18,879,685 of record NC_057795.1, read on the forward strand.
GTGCCTCGACGTCGAGGGGGGCCTCCTGAAGCCAGGCCGAATCATCGGCGATGAACGTGAGTGCGCCGAGACGGATCTCACGACCCAAAGACAATCCGCCACCAGAAACCATGTTGACAAAGATCAAAAATTGCAACCTCACTGGAAGTCGCTAAGACACCTGTCCCACGGTGTTGGGGATATGACTACTGAGTTAAACCGCCCAGGAGGGGCCGTTTTACACTCACAAGGATTCTTATACAAGAGCCCATGAAGATGAAGGCTATGGCGTTTTAACTATGAAGACTAGAGGCCTAGAGCCCAATGGTGGATTAGGGCCCATAGTAGTAAACCGTCATAGATGTATAACTTGTATTGTAAGTCAGGGAAAGGAGAAACCGAGCCGGACACTTGTATGAGCCGGCCTCGGGATTCTGTAGACCGGCCGGGCGTCAACCTGTGTATATAAAGGGACGACCCGGTAGTGGTTCAGGGACAGGAGACAACAACTCGAAAACTAGGCAAATCATATTTTCTCCCTGGTAATCGAGACCACATCAAGCACACCACAACTGGATCGTAGGCTTTTACCTTCACCGCAAGGGGCCGAACCAGTATAAACTCCCTGTGTCCTTTTTCCGGTTTAACCCCTCTAAGCTAACCCGGTCGCGATGGCTCCACGACTAAGTCCTTTCACTAGGACATCTGACGTGATAATTCCACGATAGTTGGCGCCCACCGTGCATGATGGTTTCAAGTTCTTAGAGCGCAATTTCGAAGGGCTCAAGGGATACGCAGTGGGCCGGATGACCAAGAGTCGTCGTGGCAAGCTCTACATCGACGATGCAGGCTGGGGCCCCGACGCCGGCTCAATCGAGTACGGGTACCGGGTCCCCTTTGGAGGAATTCACGTCTTCATCGGCAAGATCGGCGAATCGGGCCCTGAGTCGGACATTTGCACTTACCTCGTCAAGACGGCTCAGCGTGCGAGTCTTGCCCAGATTCAGCCTGCCATGAAGCATGCGTTTGTAGGATGTATCCATGGGATCGAATATGAACCGGTGTCCGAGGGTGAGACGGCCGTTTATTCCGATGGCGAGTCATCCACCGGTGAGACCGAGTCTTTGTATCAAGTTCCGGATGGGCTGTTCGAAGGGTATTCCAATGGCAGTAGTATTCTGGAATTTCTCGAACCGCCGAATCGGGTTGCAATCTTCATGGCCAGTACACAGCCAGCATTGCAAAACTCAACTGCAGCGGCAGTGAATTCTGGATCAGCAGCCGGGACAGGAGGCCCCGCGTGCCGGCCGGCTCAAGTTCTTTCCAATTTGTTGGACACTTGGACGGCGTTGTTAACCACAACAGTTACCCCGGAGACTCAAGATCAGCATAACGCGGAGGTCACAAAGCTGCGGGATCAGATAACTCAGGCCAAGGAGGACTTAGCGGCTGAGGAAACCAGGATGGCTGAGGAACGGGCCGCTTTAGATGCCCAGTCACAGAGGATTCAGGACGAAAATTATCGACTCTTGCTGGATCAGAATGCTTTGAATGACGTATTGAGGAGGAGACATCAGTCTCGCTTGCCAGCGGATTACAATGCAATGAATCTCTTCAGTATGCCAGGAGCAGGAACCAGCAACCCGGCAGCGGTAAACCGGACTGCCGTGCCAAGGACCGGAGCGTCGGATGATGGGCCCACCTTGACAAACAGATAACCCGCCGCAATACACAACACCCCCGCCGCATTACACGACACCCCCGCCGAGTCACTTATCCACCCCTTTTGACAACATGATCGCTGCAGCGTCCCAATTGGCAGCTATTCCGATGGAGGGTGAGTCGCTAGCGGTGGTTGAGACGCGGCGGGCCAGGGATCTTCTTCAGACGGCTATGGTGCAACAGCAGGCTTATTCATACAACCGAGAGAGGATTCATTCAACCCCTCGACCGAGCAGGAGCTACAACAGGCACATGGATGAACCGGCGGTGTCAAGCAGTGCGCGGAACCATGACGCCACTCGAGGGCCTAATCCGGCACGAGGTGGTGAAAATTCTCAGGACGTGGTAGATAATGGCAGAGCATGAAGGGAGGCCGCATTAGCAGCACAGTACGCGGGTCATCATCAACCCGCCCCGGTTCAGCCAGCGGCGTCATTAGAGTGAGGTACCGGGCTGGCTTTCAACTCATGGGGAGTGCCGTGTTTCACTCCGGCTCTGCGTAATGTACGGTTACCCAAGGATTTCAAGGGCCCGCGGAAGGTGCCTAATTACAACGCCGATTTACCCCCCGAGTCATGGGTTGAGAGTTACGAGATGGCCATGGAGATGCTGGAAGTGGATGAAGCGGCATGTGCAAAATACTTCACCATGATGTTGGAAGGAACAGCTCGTACTTGGTTGAAGAGCCTGCCTACTAACTCCATCGGGTCATGGGATCAATTGAAGGCCCGGTTTATAGCGAACTTCAAGGATACGTGCAAACAACCCGTGTCCATTGTGGATCCGGCGGCTTGTGTTCAAGGAGAGAACGAATCGACAAGGCATTGGGTGCGCCGGGTTTTAGAAATCCTGCATTCGTCGGACCGCATCAATGCGGATACAGCAATTGTGACGTTGGAGGGTAATTGCCGGTTTAAATCACTGAAAATGAAGTTGGGACTGCTCAAACGCCACTGCAATGATATGGTCACACTCATGGCAGCTCTGGTTAAATATGCTGATTCTGATAATACCAAAGATCCCGATTCTGACGAAGAGAAGAAGGAGAAGGGAAAGAAGAATGCCGATTCAAAAGGACAGAGTAACCAGACAAACCACGGGAACAATGGTAAGCGTAAAGCGGATAATTCGGATTTTGTGGCTAACACCAATGCACAAGGGAATGTGCAGCGTCGTAAGGGTAAACCGCCCCAGCGCGGTGGAGGCATGAATCTGGAGCGCCTGTTAAACCAGCCCTGCCCAAAGCATGGGACAAAGGAGGTTCCAGCAACACACCTTTGGAAGGATTGTTTCATTATGAAGGAGTTCAAAAACTCTGATCTGTTCCGGTATGATCAGGGTCCGTCCGGCGGTTCAGGTCCATGTTTTCACGGGTCGGGTTAAGGCGGCGGTGGTTCAAACTCTGGATTTCAGAATAATCAGGGCAACCAAAACAACCAAGGTGGTCACAACTGTAGGGGAACATTGCATAAAATAATTTTTTCCTACGTTCACCAAGATCAATTTATGAGTTCATCTAGCAACAAGAGAGGGGAGTGCATCTACATACCCTTGTAGATCGCAAGCGGAAGCGTTCAAGAGAACGGGGTTGAGGCAGTCGTACTCGCCGTGATCCAAATCACCGGAGATCCTAGCACCGAACGGACAGCACCTCCGCGTTCAACACACGTACGGTCAGCGTGACGTCTCCTCCTTCTTGATCCAGCAAGGGGGAAGGAGAGGTTGATGAAGATCCAGCAGCAAGACGGTGTGGTGGTGGATGCAGCAGGGTTCCGGCAGGGCTTCGCCAAGCGACTACGGGAGGAGGAGGTGTAGCAAGGGGGGAGGGAGGCGCCAGGTGTCAGGGTGCAGCTGCCCTCCCATCCCCCTCTTTATATAGGGACCCCAGGGGGGCACCAGCCCTGGAGAAGGGATCTCCCAAGGGGGGCGGCGGCCAAGGGGGAGACTTGCCCCCCAAGGCAAGTGGAGGCGCCCCCTCCCCTAGGGTTCCCAACCCTAGGCGCGGAGGGGGGCCCAGGGCTGCGCACCAGCCCACCAGGGGCTGGTTCCCCTCCCACTTCATCCCATGGGGCCCTCTGGGATGGGTGGCCCCACCTGGTGGACCCCCGGGACCCTTCCGGTGGTCCCGGTACAATACCCGTGACCCCCGAAACTTTCCCGATGGCCGAAACTGGACTTCCCATATATAATTCTTTACCTCTGAACCAATCCGGAACTCCTCGTGACGTCCGAGATCTCATCGGGACTCCGAACAACTTTCGGTTTGCTGCATACTCATATCTCTACAACCCTAGCGTCACCGAACCTTAAGTGTGTAGACCCTACGGGTTCGGGAGACACGTAGACATGACCGAGACGACTCTCCGGCCAATAACCAACAGCGGGATCTGGATACCCATGTTGGCTCCCACATGCTCCTCGATGATCTCATCAGATGAACCACGATGTCGAGGATTCAAGCAACCCCATATACAATTCCCTTTGTCAATCGGTACGTTACTTGCCCGAGATTCGATCGTCGGTATCCCAATACCTTGTTCAATCTCGTTATCGGCAAGTCACTTTACTCGTACCGTAATGCATGATCCCGTGACCAGACACTTGGTCACTTTGAGCTCATTATGATGATGCATTAACGAGTGGGCCCAGAGATACCTCTCCGTCATACGGAGTGACAAATCCCAGTCTCGATCCGTGTCAACCCAATAGACACTTTCGGAGATACCCGTAGCATACCTTTATAGTCACCCAGTTACGTTGTGACATTTGGTACACCCAAAGCACTCCTACGGTGTCCGGGAGTTACACGATCTCATGGTCTAAGGAAAAGATACTTGACATTGGAAAAGCTCTAACAAACGAACTACACGATCTTTGCGCTATGCTTAGGATTGGGTCTTGTCCATCACATCATTCTCCTAATCATGTGATCCCGTTATCATTGACATCCAATGTCCATAGTCAGGAAACCATGACTATCTGTTGATCAACGAGCTAGTCAACTAGAGGCTCACTAGGGACATGTTGTGGTCTATGTATTCACACATGTATTACGATTTCCGGATAATACAATTATAGCATGAATAAAAGACAATTATCATGAACAAGGAAATATAATAATAATCCTTTTATTATTGCCTCTAGGGCATATTTCCAACAATCTCCCACTTGCACTAGAGTCAATAATCTAGTTACATTGTGATGAATCGAACACCCATAGAGTTCTAGTGTTGATCATGTTTTGCTTGCGGAAGAGGTTTAGTCAACGGATCTGCGACATTCAGATCCGTATGTACTTTGCAAATATCTATGTCTCCATCTTGAACATTTTCACGGATGGAGTTGAAGCGACGCTTGATGTGCCTGGTCTTCTTGTGAAACCTGGGCTCCTTGGCAAGAGCAATAGCTCCAGTGTTGTCACAGAAGAGTGTTATTGGCCCCGACGCATTGGGTATGACTCCTAGGTCAGTGATGAACTCCTTCATCCATATTGCTTCATGCGCTGCCTCCGAGGCTGCCATGTACTCCGCTTCACATGTAGATTCCGCCACGACGCTCTGCTTGCAACTGCACCAGCTTACTGCTCCACGATTCAACATATACACGTATCTTGTTTGTGACTTAGAGTCATCCAGATCTGTGTCGAAGCTAGCATCGACGTAACCCTTTACGACGAGCTCTTCGTCACCTCCATAAACGAGAAACATGTCCTTTGTCCTTTTCAGGTACTTCAGGATATTCTTGACCGCTGTCTAGTGTTCCTTGCCGGGATTACTTTGGTACCTTCCTACCAAACTTACGGCAAGGTTTACATCAGGTCTGGTACACAGCATGGCATGCATAATAGATCCTATGGCCGAGGCATAGGGGATGACACTCATATCTTCTTTATCTTCTATCATGGTCGGGCATTGAGCCGAGCTCAATCTCACACCTTGCAACACAGGCAAGAACCCTTTCTTTGACTGATCCATATTGAACTTCTTCAATATCTTATCATGGTATGTGTTTGTGAAAGACCTATGAGGCATCTCGATCTATCCCTATAGATCTTCATGCCTAATATGTAAGCAGCTTCTCCAAGGTCCTTCATTGAAAAACACTTATTCAAGTAGGCCTTAATGCTGTCCAAAAGTTCTATATCATTTCCCATCAAAAGTATGTCATCTACATATAATATGAGAAATGCTACAGAGCTCCCACTCACTTTCTTGTAAACGCAGGCTTCTCCATAAGTCTGCATAAACCCAAACGTTTTGATCATCTCCTCAAAGCGAATGTTCCAACTCCGAGATGCTTGCACCAGCCCATAAATGGATCGCTGGAGCTTGCATACTTTGTTAGCATTCTTAGGATTGACAAAACCCTCAGGCTGCATCATATATAGTTCTTCCTTAAGATAGCCGTTAAGGAATGCCGTTTTGACGTCCATCTGCCATATCTCATAATCATAGTATGCGGCAATTGCTAACATGATTCGGACGGACTTCAGCTTCGCTACGGGAGAGAAAGTCTCATTGTAGTCAACCCCTTGAACTTGCCGATAACCCTTAGCGACAAGTCGAGCTTTATAGATGGTAATATTACCATCCGCGTTCGTCTTCTTCTTAAAGATCCATTTGTTTATTATCGCTCGCGGATCATCGGGCAAGTCTGTCAAAGTCCATACTTTGTTTTCATACATGGATTCTATCTCGGATTGCATGGCTTCAAGCCATTTGTTGGAATCTGGGCCCGCCATTGCTTCTTCATAGTTCGAAGGTTCACCGTTGTCTAACAACATGATTTCCAAGACAGGGTCGCCATACCACTCTGGTGTGGAACGTGTCCTTTTGGACCTACGAAGTTCAGTAGCAACTTGATCCGAAGTACCTTGATCATCATCATTAATTTCCTCTCCAGTTGGTGTAGGCACCACAGGAACATTTTCCTGAGCTGCACTACTTCCCGGTTCAAGAGGTTGTACTTCATCGAGTTCTATTTTCCTCCCACTTACTCCTTTCGAGAGAAACTCCTTTTCCAGAAAGGATCCGTTCTTGGCAACAAAGATCTTGCCCTCGGATCTTAAGTAGAAGGTATACCCAATGGTTTCCTTAGGGTATCCTATGAAGACGCACTTTTCCGACTTGGGTTCGAGCTTTTCAGGTTGAAGTTTCTTGACATAAGCATCGCATCCCCAAACTTTTAGAAACGACAGCTTAGGTTTCTTCCCAAACCATAATTCATACGGTGTTGTCTCAACGAATTTAGACGGAGCCCTATTTAAAGTGAATGTAGCTGTCTCTAGAGCGTATCCCCAAAATGATAGTGGTAAATCGGTAAGAGACATCATAGATCGCACCATATCCAATAGAGTGCGATTACGATGTTCGGACACACCGTTACGCTGAGGTGTTCCAGGCGGCGTGAGTTGTGAAACGATTCCACATTTCCTTAAGTGCGTACCAAATTCGTGACTTAAATATTCTTCCCCACGATCTGATCGTAAGAATTTTATTTTTCGGTCACGTTGATTCTCTACCTCATTCTGAAATTCCTTGAACTTTTCAAAGGTTTCAGACTTGTGTTTCATCAAGTAGACATACCCATATCTACTCATGTCATCAGTGAGAGTGAGAACATAACGATATCCTCCGCGAGCCTCAACGCTCATTGGACCGCATACATCGGTATGTATGATTTCCAATAAGTTGGTTGCTCGCTCCATTGTTCCGGAGAACGGAGTCTTGGTCATTTTGCCCATGAGGCATGGTTCGCATGTGTCAAATGATTCATAACCGAGAGACTCTAAAAGTCCATCAGCATGGAGCTTCTTCATGCGCTTGACACCAATGTGACCAAGGCGGCAGTGCCACAAGTATGTGGGACTATCATTATCAACTTACATCTTTTGGTATTCACACTATGAATATGTGTAACATTACGTTCGAGATTCATTAAGAATAAACCATTGACCATCGGGGCATGACCATAAAACATATCTCTCATATAAATAGAACAACCATTATTCTCGGATTTAAATGAGTAGCCATCTCATATTAAATGAGATCCAGATACAATGTTCATGCTAAAACTTGGCACTAAATAACAATTATTGAGGTTTAAAACTAATCTCGTGGGTAAATGTAGAGGCAGCATGCCGACGGTGATCACATCGACCTTGGAACCATTCCCGACGCGCATCGTCACCTCGTCCTTCGCCAGTCTCCGCTTATTCCGCAGCTCCTGCTGTGAGTTACAAATATGAGCAACGGCACCGGTATCAAATACCCAAGAGTTACTACGAGTACTGGTAAGGTACACATCAATTACATGTATATCACATATACCTTTAGTGTTGTCGGCCTTCTTGTCCGCTAAGTATTTGGCGCAGTTCTGCTTCCAGTGACCCTTCCCTTTGCAATAAAAGCACTCAGTCTCAGGCTTGGGTCCATTCTTTTACTTCTTCCCGGCAACTGGCTTACCGGGTGCGGCAACATCCTTGTCGTCCTTCTTGAAGTTCTTCTTACCCTTGACCTTCTTGAACTTAGTGGTTTTATTGACCATCAACACTTGATGTTCCTTCTTGATTTCTACCTCTGCTGGCTTCAGCATTGAAAATACTTCAGGAATAGTTTTCACCATCCCCTGCATATTGTAGTTCATCACAAAGCTCTTGTAGCTCGGTGGGAGCGACTGAAGGATTCTGTCGATGACCGCCTCGTCCGGGAGGTTAATGTCCAGCTGGGACAGGCGGTTGTGCAACCCAGACATTTTGAGTATGTGCTCACTGACAGAACTATTTTACTCCATCTTATAACTATAGAACTTGTCGGAGACTTCATATCTCTCGACCCGGGCATGAGCTTGGAAAACCATTTTCAGCTCCTCGAACATCTCATATGCTCCGTGTTGCTCAAAACGTTTTTGGAGCCCCGGTTCTAAGCTGCAAAGCATGCCGCACTGAACGAGGGAGTAATCATCAGCACGTGACTGCCAAGCGTTCATAACGTCTTGGTTCTCTAGGATGGGTGCTTCACCTAGCGGTCCTTCTAGGACATATGCTTTCTTGGCAGCTATGAGTATGATCCTCAGGTTCCGGACCTAGTCCGTATAGTTGCTGCCATCATCTTTCAGCTTGGTTTTCTCTAGGAACGCGTTGAAGTTCATGTTGACATGAGCGTTGGCCATTTGATTTACAAGACATTTTTGCAAAGATTTCAGACTAAGTTCATGATAATTAAGTTCATCTAATCAAATTATTTAATGAACTCCCACTCAGATTTGACATCCCTCTAGTCATCTAAGTTTTACATGATCCGATTTGACTAGGCCGTGTCCGATCATCACGTGAGACGGACTAGTCATCATCGGTGAACATCTCCATGTTGATCGTATCTTCCATACGACTCATGTTCGACCTTTCGGTCTCTGTGTTCCGAGGCCATGTCTGTACATGCTAGGCTCGTCAAGTTAACCTAAGTATTTTTGCATGTGTAAAACTGTCTTACACCCGTTGTATGTGAACGTGGAATCTATCACACCCGATCATCACGTGGTGCTTCGAAACGACGAACTTTAGCAACGGCGCACAGTTAGGGGGAACACTTTCTTGAAATTATTATGAGGGATCATCTTATTTACTACCGTCGTTCTAAGTAAACAAGATGCATAAACATAATAAACATCACATGCAATTAAATAGTAGTGACATGATATGGCCAATATCATATAGCTCCTTTGATCTCCATCTTTGGGGCTCCATGATCATCTTCGTCACCGGCATGACACCATGATCTCCATCATCATGATCTCCATCATCGTTTCTCCATGAAGTTGCTCGCCAACTATTACTTCTATTACTATGGCTAACGGTTTAGCAATAAAGTAAAGTAATTACATGGCATTAAATCATTGACACGCAGGTCATACAATAATTAAGACAACTCCTATGGCTCCTACCGGTTGTCATACTCATCGACATGCAAGTCGTGATTCCCTATTACAAGAACATGATCTCATAATCACAATATATCATTCATCATTCATCACAACTTTTGGCCATATCACATCACAAAGCAATTGCTACAAAAACAAGTTAGACGTCCTCTAATTGTTGTTGCATCTTTTACGTGGCTGCAATAGGGTTCTAGCAAGAACGTTTTCTTACCTATGAATAACCACAACGTGATTTGTCAACTTCTATTTACCCTTCATAAGGACCCTTCTCATCGAATCTGCTCCAACTAAAGTGGGAGAGACAGACACCCGCTAGCCACCTTATGCAACTAGTGCATGTCAGTCGGTGGAACCTATCTCACATAAGCGTACGTGTACGGTACAGGCCGCTTCATCCCACAATACCGCTGAAGCAAAATAAGACTAGTAGCGGCAAGAAAGTTGACAACATCTACGCCCACAACAAATTGTGTTCTACTCGTGCAATAGAGAACTACGCATAAACCTGGCTCTGACACCACTGTAGAGGAACGTTGCATAAAATAAAAAAATTCCTACATTCACCAAGATCAATCTATGAGTTCATCTAGCAACGAGAGAGGGGAGTGCATCTACATACCCTTGTAGATCGTGAGCGGAAGCGTTCAAGAGAACGTGGTTGAGGGAGTCGTACACGTCGTGATCCAAATCACCGGAGATCCTAGCGCCGAACGGACGGCACCTCCGTGTTCAACACATGTACGGTCAGCGTGACGTCTCCTCCTTCTTGATCCAGCAAGGGGAAAGAAGAGGTTGATGAAGATCCAGTAGCACGACGGCGTGGTGGTGGATGCAGTAGGGTTCCGGCAGGGCTTCGCCAAGCAACTACGGGAGGAGGAGGTGTAGCAAGGAGGGAGGGAGGCGCCAGGTGTCAGGGTGCGGCTGCCCTCCCATCCCCCTCTTTATATAGGGACCCCAGGGGGCAGCCCTGGAGATGGGATCTCCCAAGGGGGGGCGGCGGCCAAGGGGGAAGACTTGCCCCCCTAGGCAAGTGGAGGCGCCCCCTCCCCTAGGGTTCCCAACCCTAGGCGCAGAGGAGGCCCAGGGGGGCGCACCAGCCCACCAGGGGCTGGTTCCCCTCCCACTTCAGCCCATGGGGCCCTCCAGGATGGGTGGCCCCACCCGGTGGACCCCCGGGACCCTTCCGGTGGTCCCGGTACAATACCGGTGACCCCCGAAACTTTCCCGATGGCCAAAACTCGACTTCCCATATATAATTATTTACCTCCGGACCATTCCGGAACTCCTCGTGACGTCCAGGATCTCATCCGGGACTCCGAACAACTTTTGGTTTGCTACATACTCATATCTCTACAACCCTAGCGTCACCGAACCTTAAGTGTGTAGACCCTACGGGTTCGGGAGACACGTAGACATGACCGAGACGACTCTACGGCCAATAACGAACAGCGGGATCTGGATACCCATGTTGGCTCCCACATGCTCCTCGATGATCTCATCGGATGAACCACGATGTCGAGGATTCAAGCAACCCCATATACAATTCCCTTTGTCAATCGGTACGTTACTTGCCCGAGATTCGATCGTCGGTATCCCAATACCTTGTTCAATCTCATTACCGGCAAGTCACTTTACTCGTACCGTAATGCATGATCCCGTGACCAGACACTTGGTCACTTTGAGCTCATTATGATGATGCATTACCGAGTGGGCCCAGAGATACCTCTCCGTCATATGGAGTGACAAATCCCAGTCTCGATCCGTGTCAACCTAATAGACACTTTCAGAGATACCCGTAGCATACCTTTGTAGTCACCCAGTTACGTTGTGACGTTTGGTACACCCAAAGCACTCCTACGGTGTCCGGGAGTTACATGATCTCATGGTCTAAGGAAAAGATACTTGACATTGGAAAAGCTCTAGCAAACGAACTACACGATCTTTGCGCTATGCTTAGGATTGGGTCTTGTCCATCACATCATTCTCCTAATCATGTGATCCCGTTACCATTGCCATCCAATGTCCATAGTCAGGAAACCATGACTATCTGTTGATCAGCGAGCTAGTCAACTAGAGGCTCACTAGGGACATGTTGTGGTCTATGTATTCACACATGTATTACTATTTCCTGATAATACAATTATAGCATGAATAAAAGACAATTATCATGAACATGGAAATATAATAATAATCCTTTTATTATTGCCTCTAGGGCATATTTCCAACAACAACCAATAGAACAATCAGGGGAATCAGCAGCAATCAGGTTTTCAGAGTCACCCAAAGCAGTTGAATGGCAGGCAGTATCATGTTTTCACTACTAGCTTGTGTAAGTGTGAACAAAAGCTTCACAAGAGGGCAGTTAATGATGTTGAACCGGCAGTACCCCGTTACTTGCATTGGTCCGAGCAGCCCATTGTGTGGAGCAGAGAGGATCATCTGCCCGGGGTTTATAATCCGGGTCATCTGGCTTTGGTGGTGGCACCTCAGGTGGGAGGTTATAAATTTACCAAGGTACTCATGGACGGAGGGAGCGGTATCAACATCCTGTATTATGAGACCTTCTGTCGCATGGGGTTGATAGATAAGAATCTTAAACCGTCGAACACTGTCTTTCATAGTGTAGTACCAGGTAAATCGGCATATCCGGTTGGCAAGATAGCTTTGGAGGTTGTGTTTGGTGATGAGCATTATTCTAGGTCAGAGACTTTGACCTTTGAAGTGGTGAAAATCCAGAGCCCATATCACGCCCTGTTTGGATGGCCGGCTTACGCAAAGTTCATGGCAAGGCCCTGTTATATTTATATACAGCTCAAAATGCCGGGTCATAAGGGAACCATCACGGTGCACGGGAGTCGTAAGATCACTTTGGACTGTGAAGAGGGTGATGCAGCCTATACTGAGTCGGTTTGTGGAACAGAAGAGTTGAAGTTCTACAAGGACAATGTTGATCCGGCAGATATGACTCCTCTGAAGAAGCCCACCACAGAGCATGACCAGACCCTAAATTTCAAACCGGCTGATGAGACTAAACTTGTTGATTTTGTTCCTGGTGATTCATCCAAACAGTTTAGTATCAGCACCAATCTGGATCCAAAATAGGAAAGCGCGCTCATCAAGTTCATCCGTGAGAACTGGGACATCTTTGCATGGAAGCCTTCTGACATGCCAAGTGTGCCGAGGGAACTCGCTGAGCACACTCTCAATATTGATCCCAAGTTTAAACCGGTTAAGCAGTTTCTTCGCAGCTTCAACGAGGAAAGATGCAAGGCCATTGGAGAGGAGGTAGCCCGGCTGTTGGCTGCTGGGTTTATCATCGAAGTTTTTCATCTGGAGTGGCTGGCTAATCCGATGCTAGTGCTTAAGAACAATGGCACTTGGTGCATGTGTGTGGACTACACGGACTTGAACAAAGCTTGTCCGGTAGATCCTTTTGCTCTCCCGCGTATTGATCAGATCATTGATGCTACAGCGGGTTGTGAGCGTTTGAGTTTCTTGGATGCTTATTCTGGCTATCATCAAATCAAAATGGCAGTTAAAGACCAGGAGAAGAAAACCTTCATCACTCCCTTTGGAGCCTTCTGCTATGTTTCTATGCCCTTTGGGCTCAAGAGTGCCCAGGCGACTTATCAGCGCTGTGTGCAGAAATGTCTTCATACTCAGATTGGGCGCAATGTTCATGCCTATGTGGATGACATTGTGGTGAAATCCAGAAGAAGGAGACATTGATAGATGATCTCAAGGAAACCTTTGACAATCTTCGGGTTTATAAGATGATGCGCAATCCGGACAAGTGCGTTTTCGGTGTTCCGGTAGGCAAGCTCTTAGGATTTCTGGTGTCTAACAGGGGCATTCAGGCTAATCCGGAAAAGATCAAAGCGATTATGTCTCTGGCTAAACCAGCGTGTATCAATGATGTTCAGCGTCTGGCGGGTCAAATTGCAGCACTGAGCCGCTTTATCAGCCGCTTGGGAGAGAAGGCGATCCCTCTGTATCAGATGTTGAAGAAAACAGACACTTTTGTCTGGAGTGACGCAGCTGATGCGGCGTTGGAGGACTTGAAGAGACAGTTGGCTGAAACGCCGGTCCTTGCTGCTCTGGTTGACAATGAGCCACTATTATTGTACGTGGCTGCTAATGCCCGGGCTGCCAGTGTGGCGATTGTGGTTGAGCGCAAGGAGGCTGGGAAGGAATATCCGGTTCAAAGACCAGTTTACTATATCAGTGAAGTGCTCATCGAGTCAAAACAAAGATATTCGCATTGGCAGAAGCTGTTGTATGGGGTTTTTATGGTGAGTCGGAAGCTTAAGCAATACTTTCAAGGCCATCCCATCACGGTGGTCAGTTCTGCTCCTTTGGGCGATATAATTCAGAACAGGGAGGCGACTGGCCTGGTTGCAAAGTGGGCTATTGAGCTTGGTCCACACGGGTTGAAGTATATGCCTTGGACAGCCATCAAGTCTCAGGCACTTGTTGACTTCATAATGATTGGACGGAGTTGCAGGCACCGGAAGACAAACCGGATACCACATACTAGACTATCCACTTTGACGGGTCCAGGCAATTGGAGGACTCGGGGGCTGGAGTTGTCCTTACTTCCCCTCGAGGTGATAAAATTCGTTATGTTCTCCGCTTAATGTTTTCTTGTACTAACAATGCAGCTGAGTACGAGGCCTTACTTCATGGTCTCTGTGTGGCCAAGGAAATGAACTTAAGCCGAGTACGATGCTTCAGAGACTCTGATCTGGTGGCTCAGCAAGTTTCTGGTACTTGGGACTCTAAGGATCCACTCATGGCGGCTTACAGAAGAGAGGTGGATATTGTGGCGGGTCACTTCAAGGGTTATCAGGTTGAGCACATTGATCGGCGCAAAAATGAAGCAGCAGACGCTTTAAGCTGGCTGGGGTCTCAATGTAAACCAGTACCACCCAATACCTTTCTGGATATCCTGCATAACCCATCTGTTAATTTACCTACAGAGGAGGATTTAGCTATTCCTGACCCGGAGGCATAGTTGGTGGCCGCTTTACATATAATTCTGGATTGGACGGTTCCATATTTGGCATATATGAACCAGGGCGAGTTACCAGAGGATGAAGTTCTGGCCAGACAGATAGTCCGGCGATCAAAATCCATGGTTGTTCACAATGGCGAGTTACATCACTGCAGTGTCTCAGGCGTGTTCTAGCGCTATGTTTCTCCTGAAGAGGGCCAAGAGATTTTGCGTGAGATCCACGAAGGAGATTGTGGTCACCATGCCGGTTCAAAGTCCCTAGTGGCTAAAGCTTTTCGCCATGGTTTTTACTGGTTGACGGCTCATGCTGATGCTGAGGATCTGGTAAAGCGATGTGATGCTTGTCAGAAGTTTTCACGCCGAGCTCCTGTTCCGGCTCAAGAGCTACGGATGATTCCAATCACTTGGTTGTTTGCTACTTCGGGGCTTGATATGGTGGGACCTTTTAAGTGGTCCAAAGATAAGAAGACCCACCTATTGGTGGCGGTTGACAAGTTCACTAAATGGGTTGAAGCGGAGCCCATAAGCAAGTGTGACGCAGCCACGACGGTTCAATTCATCAAGAAGGTGATCTTCCATTTTGGCTTTCCACACATCATCATCACGGATAATGGCACGAAACTTTCTAAAGGTGAGATGGAGGACTTCTGTCAAAGAGAGCATATCCGGCTTGACATGTCATTAGTGGCACACCCCCAGTCCAATGGACAAGCTGAGAGAGCAAATCAGGAAATTTTAAAGGGCATCAAGTCCCGGCTTATGGTTCCTTTGAAGAGGACGCCGGGTTGTTGGGTGGAAGAATTACCTTCTGTGTTATGGAGCATCAACACCACCCCCAATCGATCAACGGGTTATACACCTTTCTTCATGGTTTACGGGGCAGAGGCGGTACTCCCAAGTGATATTTGTCATGACTCGCCCCGGGTTGCCAATTATGTTGAAGTGGGCAACGAGCAAGCACGCCAGGTAGCACTGGACCTGTTAGATAAAAAACGGGACATGGCTTTGGCTCATTCGGCGGTTTATCAGCAAGACCTGCGGCATTATCATAGCCGCCGGGTCAAGACAAGAACCTTTCAAGAAGGCGATTTGGTGCTTCGGCTCATCCAGGATCAGACTGATATGCACAAGTTATCCCCACCTTGGGAAGGACCCTTTGTGGTCGGCAAGAATCTTCACAACGGATCATACTACCTCATTGATGTTTGAGAGCACACAGACTGACGCAAATCTGAGGAGGAGACCCTGCGGCTGTGGAACATAGCTCTCCTTCGGCCTTACTACACCTGAGCCATAGGCTCCTTTTATGTACATATTTTGACAATGTATATATTATGATCAATATAATAAACCGGCACCCTTGCTATAAGCAGGGCCTCCGCCATTTTTTCCAATATCTTTTGATTACATGGGGGCTTCAGCTCACAAAGCGGAGCTCCGCCTGTTAAACCGGCTATCACGCCACAATACAGCTTGGGAGCTTCACACCCAAGGGGCCAAAGAGAGTCTGGTTGCTATGCACAGCTCAAACATAGGCACCCATTGAGCACAGCTCACAAAGTTACTTGGGGGCTCTTTGTGCAATGCAACTAAGAGTTTGAAAGGACCCTTGTAATATGCTATCAAGCACGGCTTGGAAGCCTGGTGTATTCACCTAAAACCCCGGGTTAACCTGCCTTTATCAAGTAAGCCACTCCTATCCAGGTAATCCTGGCATGACCTGCTGAACGTTTGACAAGTCAATCTTATACATACCCTGAACTTGTCAAAGTTAAAACGACGATTGGTTAGTTGGAGGCCCATCTTGAAAGGCTTTGCAAAATGGTTAACTCAGCGGCCTGGCAGCCCATGAAAAGCCTCGAATTTAGGCCTGGCAGCCCTTGAAAAGCCTCGACTACACGGTTTTTATTTTCCTTTGTCAAAGATTTTCTCTTTTGATGAAATTTTATGTTGAACCGACGTCTATTGACCCGGCATGGCTATCAGTCATCATAATAACCCGGTGTTTGTTAACCCGGATTGGCTTTCAGCTACAAGTTGTCAGACCATATTCATTATTAAACCAGTGTTTTATAACCCGGTCTGGCTTTGACTACATGTCGCCAGAATGATCGTCCGGTGTTCATCACAACCTGGTATGACTTATTATATACACCAACACTACATGGTGGGAGTTATCAATACTCAAGATTTGGGTCCTCACCCTTACTACAATCAAGTTGGTAAGCCAACAATATGATTTAATATCACAGGTATGATCTATTTCATATTTTGATATTTTTACAGCCTTGGTTACCAACCAGGCTTTGTATTGGGCATTATGACCCGTCCGGCGGTAAACCGCCAGGACAACTTTTCTTATGCAGACATAAGGATTGCATGAAATTATCAAGGTATATAAGAAAGCATAGCAATAATCATGGAGGATCAAACAACGTCATGTAGCAGTGCATGATGGCAGCAGATCACAGTATTTCAACTAGCCTATTACAAGGCGCTTTGATGCCCAAAATAATGATTGTTTTTGCACAGAACACAGTCTGTGTAAATCAAGCCGATTGCCGGATTAAGACTCGTCACCAGGTTGACGTGAAGTTGATGGATCTTCTGGTGTCGGTTCAACCTCCTCCTCCCCACCCAGTGGCTGGAAGTCAATGGTGGCCCAGTCAATCCGGGTTAAAGCTTGGAAGACAGCTTCTTCACTTATAAGATTGGACGGTTCAACGTCAGGGGCGTAGGTGTGCTTACGGATTGGCGGGATAAGATTCTGCACTTCTTTAACAGTGGCATCAACCCGTTTGTTGTCTGCATCATAGTTGGACCGATGAACAGACAAGTCAACCTCTTCAGCCAATTGGCTTGCCAGCGGGCGCATCTCCTTTGTCAGGGCTTTGAGGGCTTCATTATCAAATTCTGACCCATCTTATTGTTCACCAGGATAGCCCTTTGTGATATCTGCCGGATCAAGATCTGCAATCCAAGCTTTGGCCCGAGTCAGTGCTGTTAAAGCGCCATCCCTTGCAGCGGATTGCTTCACCTCTTCTATCTGGGCTGGCGTCACAGATAATTTGGCCAACGTATCCTTGATCAAAGTTGGTGCCTGTTTATTGTATGAGGCCGCATAGATGACTCGTTGTGCACCAGTATACAGTTTCTCTATCAACGTATATGTTGCCTTCAACTTCATCCGCATATCCGAGCCCAGATGAGCAACACGACTGCCTGCAACGGTTTAAGAATTTGAGCTTAAACCGGCAATTTCAAAGATGTTTAAGAGAGGTTCTTACAAAGTACTTACCAAATATTGCAGAAGTCATAGCATTCACTTGATGCTTTAGCCCAGTTAGCTCTTCCGCCACCGGTTTAAGAGCTGCTTCGGCATCTTCAGCGTGCTTTAATAGAGCAGCCTTCTCGGTTTCCCAGTTCGTCCGTTCATTCTTGAAGCCATCTTTCAATTGCTCCATGGTTGTCAAAGCGCCTTTCAGTTCCTCCTTGTCCTTGGAGGTTTCTACTTGCTGGGACTTAATATTTTCTTGAAGATCGGCAATTTGGGAATCTTTATTGCTCAAGTCAGCCAGCAACAGACAGATGATAAGTTGTTCATATCTTCTTCAAAGTCCCAAGCACATAACAAGTTATACACTTGGCACTTGGGGGCTAATGTGGATTGCTTCTTAACTGATATTTTAAAGTGCCAAGGCTCAATACAACTATTAAACTTGGCACTTGGGGGCTAATGCCTAATTGATTAGACAAATCAAAGGTGAAGGAAGTCAACAAGGACAAATTTTGCACAAAAAGTCCCGGTTCATCTTGAAGAGGTAAACCGGCCCTTGGGGGCTACATAGTTGAAGTTTTTTTTATCCAAAGTTCCGGTTCATCTGGAAGAGATAAACTGGCCCTTGGGGGCTACAGTGGAGGTGATATACAATATAAAGAAAATTTATGAAGGGTTTGGAATGGAAGTTACCTCATAGCGTTCCTTCATCAAGTTGACTAAACCGGCCTCATAGTCACGGCTTGTGTATAGGCGGTTTAGGTATCCAGAGTGAAGTTCTTGAGCGTTGAGATGAGCATAGCTTGACAGATCAGTCTTCCATTTGCCTTTCTCCACAGCAGCAAATTCCTCTTTGGCACTGTGTTTTGACAAAGCGACAGGGTTGCCAGGCAAAGTATGGCCAAACCTGGTAATCACAACATCGTCAATTGGTTTACTTGGGCTAGCCGGTTTATCTGAGGCTTTGGCTGGGCTTGGCGGATCAACGGCGGGACTTGGAGGATTAACAACTGGGCTTGGCGGATCAACATGAGGACTGACCGGGTTAACTTCCGGCGGATAAACATAAGTGTCCTGACCTTGTGGTACAGGATCATCCATAGCAATATCACCATCTCCACCAGTACCTTCTGGGGTCCTCTCTGGTTCAACTTCCTCAGTGGCAGCATTCGTTTTTGCCTTTTTGCTGAGTCGGGCTTTGGCGCTGTAAATGGCAAATAGAGGTTGATATGGTAAATCGGTGCAAGAAAGTAAAGCTTAAACTATCATACTCACCCAGGGACGGTCTTGAGGGGAGGCATTTGAGTGGTTGAAGAGTCGCCAGAAGATGAGTTGGAAGTTACCTGATAATTTGAATCAGACGGATTAAGTGGGTATCGGAAGCAACCTGCCAAGGGATAAGATTTATTAGAAGAAAAAGAGACCACTAGACGACGCTTCCGGATTGGGGTGTCTGGTAAATCGGAGGAAGTGACCTGCTGGCCACTGTGCCGGGTTATGCGACAAATTTCATGATGATGTGTCTTCAAAGAAAAGTGTGGATCCAAATGAGCAAGAGGATGTGAGTGTTTTACTTTCCAGACAGCGCGGCGAAGTTTTTGTATTGGTACATGATCTGAATCGGAGGAAAGAGAGATTACCTCTACATGATCAGCACGACTGGCTTCCGCATCATCCTGATAATGATCATTGTCAATAAGATGCATAAAAAATGAACCAAGGGAGTCAAGTTCTACCTCTGGTTCCGAATCTTCAACATCTTCGGGCGGATCAGAGGACTCGGCGGTTTTCTTTTTTGCTGGCCTCTTTGTGACCTTGCTCTTGGCACGAGGAGCTCTCATCGGTTTGTCTTGTGGTTTTGCCGGTTTGTCTTGAGGCTTCCTCTTCCAGAATGGATCTTTGGCCTGTACGAATAAACAAAAGGCTATCAGAAAATGTTAAAGGGGAGATGGATTAAAAAAGCAGAAAGATAAATTCTTACAGCCGGCGGTTTGTTGGAGGTGTAAAAGGGGGGCAGCCCGGTCTTGCCATACTCCGAGATCGATTCATCTAGCATCTTTTTGACAGACTCAGTGATCTCATCGTCAGTCATCTGTATTTCAGTGTGTCGTTGAGGATCTTTGACATCCCC
Organism: Triticum aestivum; assembly: GCF_018294505.1. Lineage (NCBI taxonomy): Eukaryota > Viridiplantae > Streptophyta > Magnoliopsida > Poales > Poaceae > Triticum > Triticum aestivum. Next base: position 18,899,746 of record NC_057795.1, read on the forward strand.
GGTATATTCATGCATTAATCTGGTACGGTGGCTTAGGGGTAGGATACCCCATGAGACCCAGCAACGGACAAGATCAATGCCAGTTAAACCGTTTACTAGAAGAGCCCGGAGCTCAGCAAGCTGTGGCGCATAAGTTTGTCATTCTTTGGCAGTAAGCCGCTGAGGCAGTGGATGTCCATTGCTGAGTCGATGAGGACGGTAACCCGGTAGAGGATTTTCATCGGCAGGAGCGGTGTTCCGGCAATAGAACCATGTTTGATTCTAGTCTTTGGGGTGGCTATGATGTTTGGCATGAGGAAAATATACTTCTTTCCTATTTTGAATCGACACTCCGCCAAGTTCAGTATTGGGGCCATCACAAAATTCTATATGGTGGTTCAAATGGAAGAAGTCTCTGAAAAGTTCAATAGTCTGCTCCTCTTGCAGATAAACTTCACAGAACACTTGGAAGTTGCAAATATTGGACACAGAATTCGGTCCAATGTCTTGAGGGTGGAGTTGGAAGCTGGCAAGTACATCCCGGAAAAACATTGATCCGGGAGGACTAAATCCTCGGTCCAGATGCTGCATGAACACAACCACTTCTCCTTCTTGAGGTTCAGGAGGATTCTCAGGTCCAGGGACTCGCCAATGAATAGTTTCCTTCTTAGCTAAAGCGCCAGTCAGAACATATCCAGTAAGCTGCTCTTCTTTAATCCGGGAGGGGACCCAATTACAAGAGGAGAATTGTTTGGCCATTTTTGCTGACAAGCTATAAAGGAAATTTAAGTGTTGGTTCACGGTTCAAGGTTGATATGAGTAAACCGGTGCAAACCAGAGGATTTGATCAAAGCATATGAACATGTTAAATCGGCTATTTATGTTCAGGTAAAATTGGTGGTTTAAGTGAGGGCTAATGGTACCTGGCGTATTATCAACTTCTAAAGGTTAAACCGCCTATAGTGGAAGAAGCAGATCTGAAATTTGCTAAGTGCTACACAAATAGGTTTCGCAAGCTAAGATTATTATTATGGATCTAGCACATTTTAGGAAAAGGAACAATATCAAAGCCCTAAAGTGGTGATAGTAGAACGGCAAAGGTTCAGATGGGATCTACTCGCAGCCGAAAGGATATTATGACAAGGCAAGATAAACTACAGCTCTAGCCGCAAGGGAAAAATGGCAAGCTTATCTAGATTTGATGAGACTGTAGGGTCAAAGCAATGAACACAGATGAACATCGATGAACACGGATGAACACCGAAGCCCTAATGGAGATCTAGGGTTGAAGGAAGGAGACTTACCAGATTCACAGGAGGGGCGGAGAAGCACCGTGGATCTCTGGTACATTCAGGTTGATGCAGCGGCCAAGGTTGGTGCAGAGCTCGAAGGTCGAGGGCGGCGGCGGAGCCCGAGATCTTCGGAGTCGCGAGGAGGAAGAAGAGATGAGAAGGCACGGAAGGGAAAAGAGGGAGACCGTCTGGTCCTATTTATAAGGAAATGGATAAGTAAGTCGGCGCGGAAATCGAGGAGCCTAAAAAGGGGGATTAGGGCACAGCTGTCGCCTCGATCTTCGGAGATCAATTAATAAAAAGGGATCTTTAGGAGTTTTTTATGCAGATGACATCATGGTGGTTTAAGGTGATTCCAGAAGATGATGTCACGGCGGTTTACATGGACAACATAAAGATGTTCACATCAGAAATTCTGTAAGTTGAAGATTGACATGAACAAGTTCAAATCAACCTAGGGCCTAATGTTGGGGATATGACTACTGAGTTAAACCGCCCAGGAGGGGCCGGTTTACACTCACAAGGAGTCTTGTACAAGATCCCATGAAGATGAAGGCTATGGCATTTTAACTATGAAGACTAGAGGCCCAGAGCCCAATGGCAGATTAGGGCCCATAGTAGTAAACCGCCATAGATGTATAACTTGTATTGTAAGTCAGGGAAAGGAGAAACCGAGCCGGACACTTGTATGAGCCGGCCTCGGGATTCTGTAGACCGGCCGGGCATCAACCTGTGTATATAAAGGGACGACCCGGCGGCGGTTCAGGGACAGGAGACAACAACTCGAAAACTAGGCAAAGCATATTTGCTCCCTGGTAATCGAGACCACATCAAGAACACCACAACTGGATCGTAGGCTTTTACCTTCACCGCAAGGGGCCGAACCAGTATAAACTCCCTGTCTCCTTTGTCCGGTTTAACCCCTCTAAGCTAACCCGGTCGCGATGGCTCCACGACTAAGTCCTTTCACTAGGGCATCTGACGTGATAATTCCATGACACACGGTGAGCGCCAACTGTCGTGGGAATGAGTCTGGCAGTAGAAACAGGGGGCACGCGGGAGAAGGCTCAGGCCCTAGCTACGGCGAGGTTGTACACACAAGTTTACGAGTTCAGACCCCTCTCGGAGGAGGTAGCCCTACATCTCGGTGCCGCGGAGGCTTGTCGACTGGAGTGTGGAAATAGGGGTGCGAACCCTTGTGCCAGAGGGGAGGGGTGGCTTATATAGAGTGCGCCGGCCCCTCGCAGCCCTCAGTTACACAGGGGTGCAATGTGAGTTAAGTCCTGCTCGTTACTGGTAATGCCTGTATTAAAAATGGTCTTTATGATGACAGAGTGAATGCCTGACCGTTGCCATCCAGGGGTGACTCTAGGTATTTTGTACCCCGAGTGAGATGGTACTCGTCGAGTGGAATTGGGTGTCCGAGTGGAATTGTTTGTCAAGTGGATTGTACCTCATGAGGGTTTCAGTCGGTATCTTTTGTTCAGCTTTGTAGGCCTTGGCCTCTCGTGTGATGTCCTTAGGAGGGGCATATAGGTCAGGCCTACCCTAGGTACATGTCACCGTCAGGGAGGCCGACGGGTTGAGGTGGATCTGGCCCTCCCCATCAATGGTGAATGTGAAGGAGCCGTAGGCAAGGATTTCTCCCGGCGAAGACCGCCAGGAGTGATGCGAGCTGATCGAGATTTGGTCTCCGCCCGGCGCAACCCCTGCCTAGTGCGCCAACTAATGGTACTTAGAACCGTTAGTACCCTTGGTATTGTGGTGAACGCGGTCTGAAGCACTAGAAGGGAGTTCGCATAAGCGGGTTACCTAGGTTCAGGTCCTTGGTGCAAGGTAATATTCTACATCATGCTTCTGATTTGTACTCATGTGAGGAGGTTACAATGGAGATGAAGTATAAGACTACCCAGAGTATAGCCTACGGGATTTTAAATAATGTTCGCGCTTTCAAAATTTGTTTGGAATTTTAAAAAGTTTTCCCGTTTCCAAAACATTCACACGCAAATACAAAAATAATCAGGAAAATTAAAATAAATTTCGTTTCAATTTTTTATTTATATTTTTCTCAATTTCTTAATTCCAAATATGTTAGTGTTTTCAAGCAATGTTCAAAACAAATCACAAAATGTTCGTGTTTAATTTTTTTTGCTCTTGTCAAAAACTGTTTGTGTTTTGACATCCCGAGCAATTTTTAAAGACACGAACATTTTTTGAAATTTCCATATCATTTTATAAAATGCAAGTATTTGTATTTTTTGAACAAAAAGAACAAGTAAACATTTTTTGAAATTATAAATTTTCAAAGCTCAAGCATTTTTCGAAAAGGGAAACAAAAAAGGAAAAAGGAAAAGAAAAAACTAACAGGAAAGAAGGAAAAGATAGTGAAAAAAAGACTAGTTCGCTCAGAGATACTCCCTACGTTCCGATTTACTCGTCGTGGTTTTAGTTCAAATTTTAACTAAAACCACGACGAGTAAATCGGAACAGCCGGAGTAATTATTTTAGTCCACGTTTCCTAGTTAGGCACTGAAGCTTATTCATTCATGTGGCTAGCGGCGAGCGGACAACAGCCGGAGTTACAAGGTTTGATCCCTCGCACTGACATTTCTTTTTCCTTGAATTTTTCCTGTTTCCACGTGAGAAAATGGGCCGGCTCAGTCGGTGGCCTCCTGTGTGTGGCGCTGTCTTTTTGACACTACTCTTGAAACGTACGGGGAAATCATACGTGACCCTCTCTGGGTCGACCGCACGCACTGAGGCGAGAAATGGGCTAGCCCACACCACACAGCGAGCAACCGGTTTCGTTTTCTGTTTTCTTTTACTGTTTTCTGTTTCTGCTTTTTGTTTGTTTTTGCGCTTTTTTCATGTTTAGTTTTAAAAAATGTACACATTTTTTAAAAAATGTTCAAAAATAAAAAATGCTCTATCTTTAAATAAGATCTAAATTTCAGAAACAGTTCGTTATGAAATGGTTGTTATTAAATAAAAAAATCATGTTTCCCAAATTTTGTTCCCGCAAATATTTTACAAACACTAAAAAATGTTAACCCTTTCTAAATTTTGTGCAGAATTTTAAAAATTTCTCCTGATCAAATTTTGTTACGAGTTAAAATATGTTTGAGGATTTCGAAAAAGTGTTCATGTTTTGAAAAAATATATATGCGTGTTCCAAAGAATGTTCATATTTTCATGAAAAAAAATTATTGGAAAAAAGTTCTACTTTTCATAAATCGTTTGAAAATTAAGAAAATGTTTGGAATTTTAATAATTTGGTCACCTTTTCTAAATTTGTTCTAATTTTTACAAAAGATGTTAAAGTTTCAACAAATGTTCATGTTTTCAAAAAGATGTTCAGAATTTTCAAAAAGTGTTCGCACTGTAAGAACTATTCAGGGATTTTAAAAAAATCACTAAAAGTTTCCCAAATTTTGTTCCCGTTTTCAAATATTTTACAAACACTAAAAAATGTTAACCCTTTCTAAATTTTGTGCAGAATTTTAAAATTTTCTCCTGATCAAATTTTGTGACGAGTTAAAATATGTTTGAGGATTTCGAAAAAGTGTTCATGTTTTGAAAAAATATATTTGCGTGTTCCAAAGAATGTTCATGTTTTCATGAAAAAAAATTATTGGAAAAAAGTTCTACTTTTCATAAATCGTTTGAAAATTAAGAAAATGTTTGGAATTTTAATAATTTGGTCACGTTTTCTAAATTTGTTCTAATTTTTACAAAAAATGTTAAAGTTTCAACAAATGTTCATGTTTTCAAAAAGATGTTCAGAATTTTCAAAAAGTGTTCGCACTGTAAGAACTATTCAGGGATTTCAAAAAAAATCACGTCTTTAAAAGTTTGGAATTCCAATATTTTATGACATTTTCAGTTTTTAGAATTTTATAAATTATTTCTGATTCTAAAAATATTCTGCATTGTATAGAATTTTAAAAATTATTACAAAAAATGTTAGTGTTTCAAACATTTTTTAAGATGTTACAAAAAATGTTAATGTTTCAAATATTTTTTAAGATGTTACAAAAAATGTTAATGTTACAGAAAATTATTATAAATTTGTTCTATTTTTTACAAAGAAATTTTCATGTTTCAACAAATGTTCATGTTTCAAAAAGATGTTCAGGATTTTCGAAAAGTGTTTTCACTTTAAGAACTATTCAGGGATTTCAAAAAAATCACGTCTTTAAATTTTTTTGGAATTCCAATATTTTATTTCATTTTCGTTTTTTTTGAATTTTATAAATTATTTCTGTTTCTAAAAATATTCTGCATTGTACAAAATTTTACAAATTATTTCTGTTTCTACAAATTATTATGAGCAAGGGCAAAGATAATATCTCAGGGTGTGCTGAATTTTTTGTTCGGATTGAAGAGGAGATAAAAGGAGTACAGCTGCAGTGTATAGGGACCGATGGTACTGGAACTTGAGGTCAGTATGCCCATTGCCCTACTGTTGCACGATGCCTTCAGCCTGATACGCCGAACCGGTCAGTATGCTTCCCTACCTTGTCTGACATTAGGGTGACCATGTCGGCCTTCTCGTCCCACTGCATCCCTATCATCTTTTGGGCCTTGTTTCGTCAAATTACTCAGCCTTCGCGCCCGACATCCAATTTGTTATCATGTGTATATATGGGGAAGGCATTAAGGGCATGTTTGGTTTATGACTAACTTTGCCACAGTTAAACTTAGGCAAAGTGTGGTTCCACAAAAAGTGTGGCTGCCAAAATGGTCACCACAAGTGTGGCAAGATTTGGCAAAAAGTTGAGTCTATCACATGTGGACCATATAACTAGAAAAGGGTGGCAAGCCAAATATGGCAATGAACCAAACACATGCCTAAAATGTTGTGGCATGACTAAGATTACGCATGGCAAGCTTAGGCTAGGAACCGAATAGGCCCTTAAGCTTCTGCAAAATCTTCATGGAAAATGCATTCATATGGCTGCACAAAAAGGAGATGCAAAATTTAGTGATCTGTCAACTAGAAAATAGTACTCCTCTTGTCTGCTATTCTAGATCACGCCATTTTCTTGTCAGAGTAACTCATGGTCCAAACGAGTTTTTTTCTTCTTCCGAAATTTGCAAATTTATACTGTATTCTTACAGTTACACATACATGTGAGATTTTTTTCTGGAGTTTTCGTAAATTAGAAATGCTTTTAATATATATAATAGTTACAAACATTTTCTTACACACACACACACACACAGATATATATATATATATATATATATATATATATATATATATATATATATATATATATATATTCCAAAATATAAGGGTCACTTAGCTCAAGAGCCAGAACAACTGCTCTCAAAATAGTTACAATAAAATATTGAATGTTCTTGGGGACCTTTCCATGCATTTGATCGTTGGAAGCTTTTTACACTCTCTCAAGCTGTAATATGTAGATTACCGTATCAGTCAGGCCTGTTTGTTTAGAGCAAATATGATTCATGTCCAAGACAAAAATGCGCGAGCAGCTCCAGTAACCATTTCTAGAGTATCTCTGAAAGAACAGTTCCACGTCAGAATTAGTACAAGAATTTCAGGTCCAGGAAACCAAGACCTTCAGGCCTCATTTGGTTGTTGGGGAGGAGAAAACCAGGGCAATAAACCACTAGGGAGACATTTCCCTGTGCATATGGGATCCCTCTCACCACGCGGGGCATGTTCCCTTGGACCTCAGGTGTCCAAATGAGAACAAGGGGAGAGAAGGGAATCCCTCGCTGGCGGAGAAGCTCGGTGGCAGAAGACTGAATCTTGGCCGATCTCGCTCGAGCCGTGGTTTCTCTCCCCAACCCCTAGGGGCGTGGAACGTTTCCCCGGGGAAACGACGCGGGTCGGGCAGGGATCCCTTTCCTAGAAATGCGCCCAAATAACGCGCTCGATTTCCATGGCTCGATCTGGCCCGTGCTTTTCTCGCCCGGGGAAAACACAGGGTTCCCGCTGGGATCCCACGCAACCAAAGGAGGCCTCGGTGCTCAATGGGTAACGGAAAATTATGAAGAAAACATAGGCTGAACTTGAGCTCTCCTAGCAGGAAATAATTAGACAGGGAGTATAGCAAGATAATCAAATTCGGTGGTTCTACAGAGAACAACTAAAAAAAGAAGCACATCACGGCTCTATAGTGCCGCATATCAGTTCATTATTGCCTGCTTTCTGTTCATACTACCAAAGCCGAAAATAACATAGTACAAAGCATAACTATGGCAAAGAAGCTCAAATCCATCAGTTAATATAAGGCAACAACTATAATATAAAGCATAACTATGGCAAAGAAGCATAATTATAAGAACATAATATAAATCCAGGACTGGAACACAAGGCAACAACTTTACCGCTGCACCAATGCTCCTCTTCATATGGCAAAAAGACTAGAAGCTGCAAAAATAACTAGACAAGCATATATGATTCAAACTTTCCATGCTTCACAGGTCATCCTAATCATCAAGAGCTTGGCATATAACATATTATGCCTCAACAGTCAACAAAATTCGCTGCTTCTTCTGTTTGAGTTTCGATTCAGTTTTGTTTTGGCAAGCCAGGTATGCCTATTTTTTTTGGTGGTGCAATTGACTTGTACTATCTATCCTTTTTCCAGTAACCGTCTGATAATAACATTTAACATCCAGGAGTTGGCAGTACAGCCGCTCCTCTCCATCGATAAAAACAGAGTGTCAGCTTCTTCCGCTGACCCTTCTTTTTTTGTGGAAGTTTATTCCTACACTCACATGTGAGATCTTTCAATATTGCTCTCTGAAATATTTACCAAATTATTGTTCATAAAACGGTATTCATGGATATATATACCCAAATGTGTAATGTTTTTTGGAGAGCTTTTAATGCATCTGACTGTTGCAAGCATTTTACACTAATTTCAAATTGTCGTACGTAGATAACTGTATCAGTCAGTCTGTTTGTTCAGAGCAAATACGATTCAGGTCCAACACAAACATTTTTGTGGAGTATTTCTCAAAGAACGGTTCTGCTTCAGAAATTAGTACAAGACCTTCACTGCACAGTGAGCAATGAAAAATTATGAGGAAGAAGATGAAAGAACATGCTGAACTTGAGCTCACGTAACAGAAAATAAACTAGACAATGAATATAAAAAGATAATCGGATCCGGCTGTTCTATGGAAAGAAGAAAAACACTGTTCTGTAGTACCAAAATGTTACACCATCGGCTCTTCAAGAAGGAACAGAGGAGAAAACCATGGCGAGCTCACCAAAATCCATCAGACTGTCACAAAAAAAAAAAGAGATGAGATGAATTAACCGATCAATAATGTTAGGGCACACTTTTGTTGGATTAAGGGGATAAGATAATGATCCAGATTTCGTTAGCAAAATAGTACTCTTCCGTACCAAAATATAAGACGTTTTTTAGGCTAGTTTAGCCTACAAAACATCTTATATTTTGATACAGATGTAGTATGTACTACCAAAGTCAAAAGGAAATGAATAGAAGATTAAAGCATAGCCCAGATTGCACACAAAGTGCAGACACAACTGACTTTATCAGCTCTGTCCCATGGCAAAGATGTTCCAAATACATCAGCCATATACCCTTATTGTAGTCGTACCGCTGTGATATAGAGTATGGAACCAAAAATAACAGGCTGACAGTCAACGAGAATGACCGGCAGAACCATATTAACTCTGAACATTGATCTGCACCAGTTTGTGCAACAACACATAGTATGCTTTTTTTTTTTAAAACTCTGAAGCCATCAATATTTCGATTGCCGGCGATACCACCAGCACAATCTAATTAGGCCAAGTTACGAGGTTAAACTCACCATGGTGCAGCATCGATCAAAAAAAAATGGAGGCAGACCCTAAACCAAGGCTGTACACCTCATAATCCATGCAAGCATATACATACAAAAGGCTAACGTACAGACTGCTACAACTGGACCCATACAACTTGCACATGGAAAGAAGACTAGAATCTGCAAAAATAACAACACAAGCATATATGATTCAGACTTTTGCATGCTGCCTCTTCACACATCATCCAAAGTAAATCATCAAAGCCACCACAACAGTCAACAAAACATCTCTCTAGTACCATGTTATGATTAACTAACCTCAATCTGGCTTTGGCAGCGTAGATCTCAAGCCAGCCAAACTCCGATTCTTGCTCAGCTTCTTCAAATACCTTCTTGAGACAGACATAAGGGCACACAGGCGCTGACAAGGAGCACACTGGCTGATAAATGAATGCATCTTCAGTGGAGCCACCTGAAATCGCCAGGCACTGGTTCACTCAATTCCATGTGAGGCCAAGCCATGGATACTGGCAGGAGGTGAACGGCTCGGCCACCTGTCACTCTCCCATAGGTGTTTGGCTAGCATACTGCACATCTTCAGTTTTTTGCTGCTTCTTCTGTTAAAATTTGGATTCAGCTTTGTTTTGGCAGGCCTAGGTCTGTCTTCTGTTCTGGGCATGTTTGATTTGTACTCTTTGCGCCATCCTGATAGCTTCTTCTATACTGAATTTCTTCTTACATATAGGAAATGCATTTGTTGTACAAGCAGAAGAATACTTTGGCAGGCCTAGGAGAACTAAAGTTTACCATGTATCAAACTACACAACTGTGGCTGCTTCTTCACGAAACCGATACTTTGCAGGGAGCAATCCTATGTGTTCTCTATATTTCCCTTTCCCTGAAAAGAGAGAGATAAGCAGCGAAACGGTTTCAGCTTCAAGTGAGTAGCTCATTGCATCAACTTTAGACATATAATTCCCAGCCTTGACTAGCTCTCCTTTTTCCAGTAACATTCTGACGATAAGATTTAACATATAAGAGTCAGCAGTACAGCCGCTCTTCTCCATTGATAAAAAGAGATCGTCAGCTTCTTCCACTGAACCTTCTTTTATAAGATTTGTCATCGTTATGCTGTAGGTAACAACATTAGCTACCAAGCCATTGGCTGGTATTGCGGCAAACAAATCTTTAGCTTCTTGCTTTCTCTGAACCCTAAAGAAGGCATCAATCATGATATTGACAATTCTAATATTGAATTTCATGTTCATTGCCCTTAATTTCTGGAACAGCATGATTGCTTCGCTAAAGCAATTATTTCTGCGAAGTCCACCAAGAACTATTGAATATGTATCAGTGCACACACTTACTCCAGATTCAACCATCTCATTAAACTTTTCCTTTGCAGCAACAGTTCGTCCAGCCAGAAGTAACCCATCCAGTATGATGTTATAATTAAAAGTTGTAGGTTTAAGTCCCTTGTGCAGCATCTCTTTGAACAGAATAAGCCCGTCATCAATCCTTCTATTTTTGCAATAGCCATTAATAAGTATACCATACGTAATATTAGAAGGTTCTAAGCCATATGACATCATATCATCAAATATTTTTGAGGCATCCTCCATCTTGCCGACTAGGCAGTATCCACCGATCAGTATATTAAATGTGCAAACATCAGGCCTCATACCTATGTGCGCTATCAAGCCAAGGACATCCCGTGCTTCTATTACCCTTCCTTCTGTGCAAAGGTTCTGCATGATTGAATGGAAGAACTTGATATCAGGAGGAAGCATACCTTTGTTCATCATTTCAGTAAGCAATTCCTTTGCTTTCACCAAATCGCCGTGTGTACAAAAACCCTGGATTAGAGAACCATAAACAGCTGTGCCCTGTCGTACTCCTGTATCAATCATCTGATTAAACTTTATCATAGCATCGTCCAACTGACCCTTTTTGCAAAATGCATCTATTACAGTTGAATATGTGACTGCATTTGGACTCACTCCTTGTTTCTGCATTTCATTGAAGATAAGCATAGCCTTATCAAGCTTCCCAGATTTAGCATATGCATTAATCAGTATGTTGAAGATACGACAGTCAGGTAGAATACAATCTCTTTCCATTGAATTGAAGAGATTAATCATATCAACTAAGCATCCTTCGGTGGCATACCCATGAAGGAGAATAGCATATGAAACGTTGTCAGGTTTCAGGCCCTTCATAGCCATGGTATCAAAAATTCCTGCAGCTTCTTTGCTTCTTCCATGTTTGCAAAGAAAGGTCATAAACATGTTGTAAGTATGCACATCTGCTGTAACCCTCCGACTTGTCATCTCTTTGAATACCCTAACTGCCTCCTTCCAGTGGCCTGAAGAGGAATATCCATGGATGAGGCTATTATATGTCACATTATCAGGTACGACACCATCATCAACCATCTGACCAAGGAAATACTCTGCCTTGTCCATTGCTTTGGCCTTGCACAACGCATCAATAACCGAGTTATATGTCACCAAATTAGGCGCAACGCCCTGCTGCGCCATTCCATGGAACAGATTGCATGCCTTGCCTACTTGGCCTTCCTTAAAGAAGCCGTGGATGACCGTGGTATATGCCACCACGTTGGGGGTGCAGCCCAGCTCAGGCATCCTGTGAAGCAGCACGTCCAGAGCCTCATCTGTGCGCTTTGCGTGGCAGAGTCCCTTGAGGAGGGTGCAGAAGATGACTTGGTTTGCCTCCAGGCCCTTGAGGAGGGTGCAGAAGATGACTTGGTGCAGAAGTTAGTCAAGGGACGCTCCTGGACAGGATTGCCCTGCCGCAGCAATTCGTCGAACAGGTGGTGTGCGTCCTCCGGGGTGAGGTTGCCAGAGTGCGCCCGCTGCGTCGCGCCGGCGAAGGCGGCGTGGGGATCCCAGATGCGTGAGGGATGAGAGGTGGAGGAGGAGTGGCGGCCGCGGAGTCGGAGGCGGAGGCGTGGTGGTGACATTGGCGTGGTGGAGGAGAGGCGAGGCATGGTGGTGGTGGTGGTGGTGGTGGTGACGGGGGAGTAGGTAGTGAACTCTGGTAAAACGAGTGGGATATCATCATGCGGTTACTGTTGCACGTTTAATTATTTGTACTGCTTTTTTTTCTTTCCTATAACAGGTAAAACCAAATTATGTTCTTTTTTTTTATATGGGGAATAAATTATGTTTGTATATTATCACATACTACAGAATAGTAATTGTAAAGAGTAATTTTTTAGACCAAGAATGTTTGTCCGATTCAAAATAAGTGTCTTGTTACACTAGTGTAAGCTATTGACTTGAGAAAAATTCTTTTTTCTTCAAACCATAGAAATATACAGTGTAATCTATTTGGGGAAAACCATCGTTAGGGCAATATTGGTGACTGAATTTCTTGCCTCCCGACACCCTAGGCACGTTCTTCCAAAACCAAGGCCGAAAGTCGACTGCCGGTGGTGGTTGAGTTCTTCAACATGGGTGTCGTGCCTGAAATGAGTTGCGGAGGCGACACCCTCGTCGTCCTCGACTGCCGCGGGCCGGAGCCTCATCCCCCCCCCCCCCCGCGTCGCCCTCCTCTGGCGACACGGGGGAACCCTAGCCGCCGTCGCTAGCAACCTCCCCCGCCGCCCTCTCCCGCATCGCCGCCGCCGGAGGGCCGGTCGGCGAAGCCGCGCCGGGCCCCAGGAAGGTGGCGGCGGGGCGGATCCGTGCCCCCACGCCCCACGACCACCCCCACGCATCACCCCTACCGCGATGGCGCCACCCCTTTCCCCGCCAGTCCGACGGCGGTGGATCTGGTCCCCGCGGCCTGGCCCCTGCGCGTCTCCGGCTGGCCGCGCCACCCTCGTCGTCCTCGACCGCCGTGGACCCCCGCACCACTCGCGCCTCCACCCCCCTCGGCCCGCGACCCCGGGATCCTCCCTGGCGATTCTCGGGCGCCCTTACCCCAGCTATTGCACGAGCCTGCTGGCCGGCGGCGACCCGACGCTCCTGGCCACTACCATGGGCGCCACCCCCCTGCAGCTCCTCATCCCTCCCATGGCCTCGTTTCGGCCGGTCGTGGTTGGGTCTTAGGCCTGCGGCCGGTTTCGGGTGCGTTCGCGGTCTGCCTCCTGTGCAGGCGGCCCCCTCGTCTCCGGCGGCCTTTCTTCCCTCCCGAGCCGCGGTGGCGGCTCTCGTGTGGAGGCGGCGACGCATCTGCGGTTGTGGCTGGCACTAGGCTTCTCGCGGTGGTCCTTGTCAGTGTTCCTCTTTCTTCAACAGCTATCGTTTGGGTTTCTAGTCTTTTATACCCGGCAGCCTCAGGCCCGCGTCTCCCCGGTGTTCCTCGCTGCCGGCGTCCGCTACCGGGCAGCTCCGGCCTTGGCGACAGGTAGCTGCGTCCCTTCCAGCTCACCTTGCTTGCCGATGTCCCGACGACTAAGGCCACAACAGTTTGGATCTGCGTCCTCCAGTCCTCGCTTGCTGGCGTTGCTGGACGCCGTCGCCCTGGTACCCCCGCGTGGTCCGCCTTGTCGCCCGCCCTACCTAGTACGCCTCAAAGCTTCCCCCTTTTGCCTGATCCTACGCTTGTGGATTCGGAGGAGGTGCCATCCTCCGACGGCAGGTGCAGCCTGCCTACCCCTTCTTGACATGGTGGTTTCGACTAGCATTGGCCTCCCCATCTACGTTTCCGGATTTGGCGGCTATGGGATTGCTCAGCTTTAGGCCAGGTAGAGATCCCTGCTCGGCTTGACGGTGCTGGCAGCGACGGCGCCCGCGGGTGTCGTGTCCTTCTTGGAGGCGATGCCAAGGCCTTCAGCTTAGCCCCTCTTCGAGCTCAGGGGAAACTCTAGGTCCGGGTCCCCCGGACCGGATAGTGGCGATGTCCTGGCGTCATCTTCCTTCCTGAATGCACTATCTTGCTCGCTCGAGGTGTCCCCATTTTTGGCTCGGACGGTGTTGAAATTCTTGTTGGTTTGGAATTACCATTCTTGGCTAGGGTCTGGCTGTTTTAGCTGTGTTGTATCCTCTCATCCCCTGTCTCTCTGCTCTGGGCACCATGTACACGCCTTCTTGCGTTCGTGTTATGTGTTGTACCCCTTTGTACTCATTCTACTTCTTTCTATCAATGCAATGATACGCAAGCTTTGTGTATTCACAAAAAAAAAAGTTGCGGATGGCTTGTAGTAGTGGTTTGCGCTTCTGCCGAACCACTAATTGAATATCAACGAAAATGTAATCCCCGTATATGGAAGAGGTGGTAAGAAAACAGATAATTTGACTGCCTAGCGCTGATATTATTTTTCCTACCTCCAATAGTAAATGATACTAATACACAGTACGTCCAAAAAGGGAGGATTTACCGTTGTGCCAAATAAGAATAACAAAACTAATCTTGGGCTGCTCGGGAAGGAGGGCAACGCTGAAGACCCACACTACCCCGACCTTAAACCGCCCCCATCATGGAAAGCGAACCCAAAAGGTCCTGATGGGCGAGACGTACAGCGGGAGTCTTTCTTCGACTCCATCTTGGAGTTGGCCACTGTCGCAAAAAAAAATCTTGGAGTTGGCCAGGACAACCTATGACTATGAGGACTGCAACCTGGATGAATTCATTGAGTACGTTAAGCTCGGAATATTGAGGTAGTAATGTAAAACCATTATGCTTTAATTAAGTCAAGTATTTTACCAAGCTAATTGGTCTTAAAATTAATTTGTGCTTCTGTTGCGCCTTTAAAATTTTCTATTTCTGAGCCTCCGTATTGCGCCAGCTAGCTTTTGGCTTTGACCTCCTCGGGCCTCGGCAGGCGATCAAGATAACTGCGGCTGAAATAGAGTTGTGCTCCCACTGCCAACATAGCCGAACTAGCGCTCTATGGACAAAGCATGAAGCAAGGCGATTCATCAGCTTGGCCTAGATACAAGTCGAAAATCTCATGGCAGAAAAAGTTGACAAACAACTTAAGGAAGAAAAACACTTAATTAGGCTGGCTGGCGGTGCAATTTGAATAATGGCTATAACAACCCTAGCAAGTTTGGGAGAACAAAATCAAACTACCAGGCAAAACTGGATTCCACTTGTATATTTTCTGTTAAAATTTTGTAAATCCACATGCGTAAGTACTGGACACGCTTCCTCAAGAAGAAGAATGAAATAGTCTCCTATGATGACGCCGAGGCCATCGCTGTATTCAAATCCGGCGTAACCGACAATATGCTCTCTAGGACCCTACTGGGTCTAGGGCGTAGGTTGTAGGGGAAGGAGGGGGCTGGGCGTGGTGTTGCTTGCGGTCGCCGGCGGCGGCGCAAGGAGCTGGAGGCGGCTAGGGTTAGGGTCCGGCTCCTCTGGGAGCCGGGCAATAGATTTATTCTTATTGCTTAATTGTCATAGAGTCTTACGACTAGTATATATAACCAGGATGGAAAATAAAATAGATAACCTGCGGGCTAAGCCCCTAACTAAACCTACCCAGTGGGCCTCCTACAGGCATAAGTCTGCCCGGTCATAACATCTCTCCCCGCCTGCACAAACAGCTCGTCCTCGAGCTGGAAGTCTGGATAGTGCTGGCGGAACTCGTCGCGCTGCTCCAGAGTAGCGTCCTCCTCTGGAAGTCCAGCCCACTGAATCAACACATGCCACACCCCGCGACGTAGCTGGGCCTTCAGGACCTTCTCCGGTGCTGGGAGGAGACGCCCGTCGAAGGTCGGGGGAAGCGTTGGAGGAGCCGCAGGTGGCGCCCCACAGAAGGGCTTCAACAGCCCCACATGGAAGACGTCGTGGATGCGGGCACCGGCCGAAAGCTGAAGACGGTATGCTACCTTCCCGATGCGCTCCAAGACAGCAAAGGGCCCGGCGTAGCGAGGACCCAGCTTGCGCTTCGCGCGTGGGTCCATTACCTGCGTAGAGCGATGAAGGAGACGCAGCCAAACCCAGTCACCCACCATAAACTCCGCCTCGCGATGGTGGTCGTCATAGTAGTGCTTGGCCAGCTGCTGGGCCTGAAGGAGACGTTGCCGGACCTCGGCCAGCATCTTGTCACGGCGCCGCATAAGATCACCGACCACCTCCGTCCGAGCCATCGCCGGATCAACCGGCAGTATGGGCAGGGGCGGCCGGCCATGGACCACCTCAAATGGAGTGGCGCGCGGGGTGGAGTGATAGGAGGTGTTGTAGCAGTACTCCGCCCACGAGAGCCAATCCACCCAAGCGCGAGGACGATCACCTATGACACAACGCAAAATACATGGCAATCACCCTGTTGACAACCTCGGATTGGCCGTCTGTCTGAGGATGGAAGGTTTGAAGGAAATATGCCCTAGAGGCAATAATAAAGTTATTATTTATTTCCTCATATCATGATAAATGTTTATTATTCATGCTAGAATTGTATTAACCAGAAACATGATACATGTGTGAATACATAGACAAACATAAAGTCACTAGTATGCCTCTACTTGACTAGCTCATTAATCAAAGATGGTTATGTTTCCTAACCATAGACATGTGTTGTCATTTGATTAATGGGATCACATCATTAGGAGAATGATGTGATTGACATGACCCATTCCGTTAGCCTAGCACTTGATCGTTTAGTATGTTGCTATTGCTTTCTTCATGACTTATACAAAGTTCCTGCAACTATGAGATTGTGCAACTCACGTTTACCGGAAGAACACTTTGTGTGCTACCAAACGTCACAACGTAACTGGGTGATTATAAAGGTGCTCTACAGGTGTTTCCGAAGGTACATGTTGGGTTGGCATAATTCGAGATTAGGTTTTTTCACTCCGATTGTCGGAGAGGTATCTCTGGGCCCTCTCGGTAATACTCATCACCTAAGCCTTGCAAGCATTGTAACTAATGAGTTAGTTATAAGATGATGTGTTACAGAACGAGTAAAGAGACTTGCCGGTAACGAGATTGAACTAGGTATTGGATACCGACGATCAAATCTCGGGCAAGTAACATACCGATGACAAAGGGAACAACGTATGTTGTTGTGCGGTTTGACCGATAAAGATCTTCGTAGAATATGTAGGAACCAATATGGGCATCCAGGTTCCGCTATTGGTTATTGACCGAGAATGGTTCTAGGTCATGTCTACATAGTTCTCGAACCCGTAGGGTCCGCACGCTTAACGTTACGATGACAGTTTTATTATGAGTTTATAAGTTTTGATGTACCGAAGTTTGTTCGGAGTCCCGGATGTGATCACGGACATGACGAGGAGTCTCGAAATGGTCGAGACATAAATATTGATATATTGGAAGCCTATGTTTGGACATCGGAAAGGTTCCGGGTGAAATCGGGATTTTACCGGAACACCGGGGGGTTACCAGAACCCTCCCGGGGGTTAATGGGCCTTAGTGGGCCATGAGGGAGAAGAGGAGGGCCGGCCAGGGCAGGCCGCGCGCCCCCTCCCCCCCTAGTCCGAATAGGACAAGGAAGGGGGGGCGCCCCCCTTTCCTCTTTCCCCTCCCCCCTTTCCTTCTCCACCAAGGCAAGAGGGGGGAGTCCTACTCCCGGTGGGAGTACGACTCCTCCAGGCGCACCCCAAGGGGGCCGGCCGCACCTTCCCCTCCCTCCTTTATATACGGGGGCAGGAGGGCACCCCATAACACACAAGTTGATCTACAGATCGTTCCTTAGCCGTGTGCGGTGCCCCCCTCCACCATATTCCACCTCGGTCATATCGTCGCGGAGTTTAGGCGAAGCCCTGCACTGGTAGAACATCATCATCGTCACCACGCCGTCGTGCTGATGGAACTCATCCCCGAAGCTTTGCTGGATCAGAGCCCGGGGATCATCATCGAGCTGAACGTGTGCTGAACTCGGAGGTGCCGTACGTTCGGTGCTTGGATCAGTCGGATCGTGAAGACGTACGACTACATCAACCGCATTGTCATAACGCTTCCGCTTACAGTCTATGAGGGTACATGGACGAACACTCTCCCCTCTCGTTGCTATGCCATCACCATGATCTTGCGTGTGCGTAGGAAATTTTTTGAAATTACTACGTTCCCCAACAGTGGCATCCGAGCCTGGTTTTATGCGTAGATGTCATATGCACGAGTAGAACACAAGTGAGTTGTGGGCGATATAAGTCATACTGCTTACCAGCATGTCATACTTTGGTTCGGCGGTATTGTGAGATGAAGCGGCCCGGACCGACATTACGCGTACGCTTACGCGAGACTGGTTTCACCGCTACGAGCACTCCTTGCTTAAAGGTGACCGGCGGTTGTCTGTCTCTCTCACTTTAGCTGAATCGAGTGTGGCTACGCCCGGTCCTTGCGAAGGTTAAAACAGCACCAACTTGACAAACTATCGTTGTGGTTTTTGATGCGTAGGTAAGAACGGTTCTTGCTAAGCCCGTAGCAGCCACGTAAAACTTGCAACAACAAAGTAGAGGACGTCTAACTTGTTTTTGCAGGGCATGTTGTGATGTGATATGGTCAAGACGTGATGCTATATTTTATTGTATGAGATGATCATGTTTTGTAACCGAAGTTATCGGCAACTGGTAGGAGCCATATGGTTGTCGCTTTATTGTATGAAATGCAAATGCCCTGTAATTGCTTTACTTTATCACTAAGCGGTAGCGATAGTCGTAGAAGCAATAGTTGGCGAGACGACAACGATGCTACGATGAAGATCAAGGTGTCGCGCCGGTGACGATGGTGATCATGACGGTGCTTCGGAGATGGAGATCACAAGCACAAGATGATGATGGCCATATCATATCACTTATATTGATTGCATGTGATGTTTATCCTTTATGGATCTTATCTTGCTTTGATTGACGGTAGCATTTTAAGATGATCTCTCACTAAAATTATCAAGAAGTGTTCTCCCTGAGTATGCACCGTTGCCAAAGTTCATCGTGCCCAGACACCACGTGATGATCGGGTGTGATAAGCTCTACGTCCATCTACAACGGGTGCAAGCCAGTTTTGCACACGCAGAATACTCAGGTTAAACTTGACGAGCCTAGCATATACAGATATGGCCTCGGAACACGGAGACCGAAAGGTCGAGCGTGAATCATATAGTAGATATGATCAACATAGTGATGTTCACCATTGAAAACTACTCCATCTCACGTGATGATCGGTTATGGTTTAGTTGATTTGAATCACGTGATCACTTAGATGACTAGAGAGATGTCTGTCTAAGTGGGAGTCCTTAAGTAATATGATTAATTGAACTTAAATTTATCATGAACTTAGTACCTGATAGTATTTTGCTTGTCTATGTTTGTTTGTAGATAGATGGCTCGTGCTGTTGTTTCGTTGAATTTTAATGCGTTCCTTGAGAAAGCAAAGTTGAAAGATGATGGTAGCAATTACACGGACTGGGTCCGTAACCTGAGGATCATCCTCATTGCTGCACAGAAAAGTTACGTCCTGGAAGCACCGCTGGGTGCCAGGCCTGCCGCTGATGCAACTGACGACGTTAAGAACGTCTGGCAGAGCAAAGCTGATGACTACTCTATAGTTCAGTGTGCCATGCTTTACGGCTTAGAACCGGGTCTTCAACGACGTTTTGAACGTCATGGAGCATATGAGATGTTTCAGGAGTTGAAGTTAATATTTCAAGCAAATGCCCGGATTGAGAGATATGAAGTCTCCAATAAGTTCTACAGCTGCAAGATGGAGGAGAACAGTTCTGTTAGTGAGCATATACTCAAAATGTCTGGGTATAATAATCACTTGATTCAACTGGGAGTTAATCTTCCGGATGATAGCGTCATTGACAGAATTCTCCAATCACTGCCACCAAGCTACAAGAGCTTTGTGATGAACTATAATATGCAAGGGATGAACAAGACTATTCCCGAGCTCTTCGCAATGCTAAAAGCGGCGGAGGTAGAAATCAAGAAGGAGCATCAAGTGTTGATGGTCAACAAGACCACCAGTTCCTGTGACAACTACACCAATTAGTGAGGAAGCTAATGATAATGATCATGAAACTTCAGATCAAGTTTCTACTGAACCTCGTAGGTCTACCAGAGTAAGATCCGCACCAGAGTGGTACGGTAATCCTATTCTGGAAGTCATGTTACTTGATCATGATGAACCTGCGAACTATGAGGAAGCGATGATGAGCCCGGATTCCGCAAAATGGCTAGAAGCCATGAAATCTGAGATGGGATCCATGTATGAAAACAAAGTATGGACTTTGGTTGACTTGCCCGATGATCGGCAAGCCATTGAGAATAAATGGATCTTTAAGAAGAAGACTGACGCTGATGGTAATATAACTGTCTATAAAGCTCGACTTGTTGCAAAAGGTTTTCGACAAGTTCAAGGGGTTGACTACGATGAGACTTTCTCACCCGTAGCGATGCTTAAGTCCGTCCGAATCATGTTAGCTATTGCTGCATTTCATGATTATGAAATTTGGCAAATGGATGTCAAGACTGCATTCTTGAATGGATTTCTAGAAGAAGAGTTGTATATGATGCAGCCGGAAGGTTTTGTTGATCCAAAAGGTGCTGACAAAGTGTGCAAGCTCCAGCGTTCCATTTATGGACTTGTGCAAGCATCTCAGAGTTGGAATAAATGCTTTGATAGTGTGATCAAAGCATATGGTTTTATACAGACTTTTCGAGAAGCCTGTATTTACAAGAAAGTGAATGGGAGCTCTGTAGCATTTCTAATTTTATATGTAGATGACATATTATTAATTGGAAATGATATAGAATTTCTGGATAGCATAAAAGGATACTTGAATAAAAGTTTTTCAATGAAAGACCTCGGTGAAGCTGCTTACATATTGGGCATCAAGATCTATAGAGATAGATCACGACGCTTAATAGGACTTTCACAAAGCACATACCTTGACAAAATTTTGAAAAAGTTCAAAATGGATCAGGCAAAGAAAGGATTCTTGCCTGTGCTACAAGGTGTGAAGTTGAGTCAAACTCAATGCCCGACCACAGCAGAAGATAGAGAGAAAATGAAAAATGTTCCCTATGCTTCAGCCATAGGCTCTATCATGTATGCAATGCTGTGTACCAGACCTACTATGCTTAGCAATAAGCTTGGCAGGAAGGTACCAAAGTAATCCAAGAGTGGATCACTGGACAGCGGTCAAGAACATCCTGAAATACCTGAAAAGGACTAAGGATATGTTTCTCGTATATGGAGGTGACAAAGAGCTAGTCGTAAACGGTTACGTCGATGCAAGCTTTGACACTGATCCGGACGATTCTAAATCGCAAACCGGATACGTGTTTTTATTAAACGGTGGAGTTGTAAGTTGGTGCAGTTCTAAACAAAGCGTCGTAGCGGGATCTACATGTGAAGCGGAGTACATAGCTGCTTCGGAAGCAGCAAATGAAGGAGTCTGGATGAAGGAGTTCATTTCCGATCTAGGTGTCATACCTAGTGCATCGGGACCAATGAAGATCTTCTGTGACAATACTGGTGCAATTGCCTTGGCAAAGGAATCCAGATTTCACAAGAGGACCAAGCACATCAAGAGACACTTCAATTCCATTCGGGACCAAGTCCAAGTGGGAGACATAGAGATTTGCAAGATACATACAGATCTGAATGTTGCAGACCCGTTGACTAAGCCTCTCTCACGAGCAAAACATGATCAGCACCAAGACTCCATGGGTGTTAGAATCATTACTATGTAATCTAGATTATTGACTCTAGTGCAAGTGGGAGACTGAAGGAAATATGCCCTAGAGGCAATAATAAAGTTATTATTTATTTCCTCATATCATGATAAATGTTTATTATTCATGCTAGAATTGTATTAACCGGAAACATGATACATGTGTGAATACATAGACAAACATAAAGTCACTAGTATGCCTCTACTTGACTAGCTCATTAATCAAAGATGGTTATGTTTCCTAACCATAGACATGTGTTGTCATTTGATTAATGGGATCACATCATTAGGAGAATGATGTGATTGACATGACCCATTCCGTTAGCCTAGCACTTGATCGTTTAGTATGTTGCTATTGCTTTCTTCATGACTTATACAAAGTTCCTGCAACTATGAGATTGTGCAACTCACGTTTACCGGAAGAACACTTTGTGTGCTACCAAACGTCACAACGTAACTGGGTGATTATAAAGGTGCTCTACAGGTGTTTCCGAAGGTACATGTTGGGTTGGCATAATTCGAGATTAGGTTTTGTCACTCCGATTGTCGGAGAGGTATCTCTGGGCCCTCTCGGTAATACTCATCACCTAAGCCTTGCAAGTATTGTAACTAATGAGTTAGTTATAAGATGATGTGTTACAGAACGAGTAAAGAGACTTGCCGGTAACGAGATTGAACTAGGTATTGGATACCGACGATCAAATCTCGGGCAAGTAACATACCGATGACAAAGGGAACAACGTATGGTATTGTGCGGTTTGACCGATAAAGATCTTCGTAGAATATGTAGGAACCAATATGGGCATCCAGGTTCCGCTATTGGTTATTGACCGAGAATGGTTCTAGGTCATGTCTACATAGTTCTCGAACCCGTAGGGTCCGCACGCTTAACGTTACGATGACAGTTTTATTATGAGTTTATAAGTTTTGATGTACCGAAGTTTGTTCGGAGTCCCGGATGTGATCATGGACATGACGAGGAGTCTCGAAATGGTCGAGACATAAAGATTGATATATTGGAAGCCTATGTTTGGACATCGGAAAGGTTCCGGGTGAAATCGGGATTTTACCGGAACACCGGGGGGTTACCGGAACCCTCCGGGGGGTTAATGGGCCTTAGTGGGCCATGAGGGAGAAGAGGAGGGCCGGCCAGGGCAGGCCGCGCGCCCCCTCCCCCCTAGTCCGAATAGGACAAGGAAGGGGGGGGGGGCGGCGCCCCCCTTTCCTCTTTCCCCTCCCCCCTTTCCTTCTCCACCAAGGCAAGAGGGGGGAGTCCTACTCCCGGTGGGAGTAGGACTCCTCCAGGCGCACCCCAAGGGGGCCGGCCGCACCTTCCCCTCCCTCCTTTATATACGGGGGCAGGGGGCACCCCATAACACACAAGTTGATCTACTGATCGTTCCTTAGCCGTGTGCGGTGCCCCCCTCCACCATATTCCACCTCGGTCATATCGTCGCGGAGTTTAGGCGAAGCCCTGCGCCGGTAGAACATCATCATCGTCACCATGCCGTCGTGCTGATGGAACTCATCCCCGAAGCTTTGCTGGATCGGAGCCCGGGGATCGTCATCGAGCTGAACGTGTGCTGAACTCGGAGGTGCCGTACGTTCGGTGCTTGGATCGGTCGGATCGTGAAGACGTACGACTACATCAACCGCGTTGTCATAACACTTCCGCTTACAGTCTATGAGGGTACGTGGACGAACACTCTCCCCTCTCGTTGCTATGCCATCACCATGATCTTGCGTGTGCGTAGGAATTTTTTTGAAATTACTATGTTCACCAACAGTGGCATCCGAGCCTGGTTTTATGCGTAGATGTCATATGCGCGAGTAGAACACAAGTGAGTTGTGGGCGATATAAGTTATACTGCTTACCAGCATGTCATACTTTGGTTCGGCGGTATTGTGAGATGAAGCGGCCCGGACCGACATTACGCGTACGCTTACGCGAGACTGGTTTCACCGCTACGAGCACTCGTTGCTTAAAGGTGACCGGCAGTTGTCTGTCTCTCTCACTTTAGCTGAATCGAGTGTGGCTACGCACGGTCCTTGCGAAGGTTAAAACAACACCAACTTGACAAACTATCGTTGTGGTTTTTGATGCGTAGGTAAGAACGGTTCTTGCTAAGCCCGTAGCAGCCACGTAAAACTTGCAACAACAAAGTAGAGGACGTCTAACTTGTTTTTGCAGGGCATGTTGTGATGTGATATGGTCAAGACATGATGCTATATTTTATTGTATGAGATGATCATGTTTTGTAACCGAAGTTATCAGCAACTGGCAGGAGCCATATGGTTGTCGCTTTATTGTATGAAATGCAAACGCCCTGTAATTGCTTTACTTTATCACTAAGCGGTAGCGATAGTCGTAGAAGCAATAGTTGGCGAGACGACAATGATGCTACAATGAAGATCAAGGTGTCGCGCCGGTGACGATGGTGATCATGACGGTGCTTCGGAGATGGAGATCACAAGCACAAGATGATGATGGCCATATCATATCACTTATATTGATTGCATGTGATGTTTATCCTTTATGCATCTTATCTTGCTTTGATTGACGGTAGCATTTTAAGATGATCTCTCACTAAAATTATCAAGAAGTGTTCTCCCTGAGTATGCACCATTGCCAAAGTTCGTCGTGCCCAGACACCACGTGATGATCGGGTGTGATAAGCTCTACGTCCATCTACAACGGGTGCAAGCCAGTTTTGCACACGCAGAATACTCAGGTTAAACTTGACGAGCCTAGCATATGCAGATATGGCCTCGGAACACGGAGACCGAAAGGTCGAGCGTGAATCATATAGTAGATATGATCAACATAGTGATGTTCACCATTGTAAACTACTCCATCTCACGTGATGATCGGTTATGGTTTAGTTGGTTTGGATCACGTGATCACTTAGATGACTAGAGAGATGTCTGTCTAAGTGGGAGTTTTTAAGTAATATGATTAATTGAACTTAAATTTATCATGAACTTAGTACTTGATAGTATTTTGCTTGTCTATGTTTGTTTGTAGATAGATGGCTCGTGCTGTTGTTCCGTTGATTTTTAATGCGTTCCTTGAGAAAGCAAAGTTGAAAGATGATGGTAGCAATTACACGGACTGGGTCCGTAACCTGAGGATCATCCTCATTGCTGCACAGAAAAGTTACGTCCTGGAAGCACCGCTGGGTGCCAGGCCTGCTGCTGATGCAACTGACGACGTTAAGAACGTCTGGCAGAGCAAAGCTGATGACTACTCTATAGTTCAGTGTGCCATGCTTTACGGCTTAGAACCGGGTCTTCAACGACGTTTTGAACGTCATGGAGCATATGAGATGTTTCAGGAGTTGAAGTTAATATTTCAAGCAAATGCCCGGATTGAGAGATATGAAGTCTCCAATAAGTTCTACAGCTGCAAGATGGAGGAGAACAGTTTTGTTAGTGAGCATATACTCAAAATGTCTGGGTATAATAATCACTTGATTCAAGTGGGAGTTAATCTTCCGGATGATAGCGTCATTGACAGAATTCTCCAATCACTGCCACCAAGCTACAAGAGCTTTGTGATGAACTATAATATGCAAGGGATGAACAAGACTATTCCCGAGCTCTTCGCAATGCTAAAAGCTGCGGAGGTAGAAATCAAGAAGGAGCATCAAGTGTTGATGGTCAACAAGACCACCAGTTCCTGTGACAACTACACCAATTAGTGAGGAAGCTAATGATAATGATCATGAAACTTCAGATCAAGTTTCTACTGAACCTCGTAGGTCTACCAGAGTAAGATCCGCACCAGAGTGGTACGGTAATCCTATTCTGGAAGTCATGTTACTTGACCATGATGAACCTACGAACTATGAGGAAGCGATGATGAGCCCGGATTCCGCAAAATGGCTAGAAGCCATGAAATCTGAGATGGGATCCATGTATGAAAACAAAGTATGGACTTTGGTTGACTTGCCCGATGATCGGCAAGCCATTGAGAATAAATGGATCTTTAAGAAGAAGACTGACGCTGATGGTAATATAACTGTCTATAAAGCTCGACTTGTTGCAAAAGGTTTTCGACAAGTTCAAGGGGTTGACTACGATGAGACTTTCTCACCCGTAGCGATGCTTAAGTCCGTTCGAATCATGTTAGCTATTGCTGCATTTCATGATTATGAAATTTGGCAAATGGATGTCAAGGCTGCATTCTTGAATGGATTTCTAGAAGAAGAGTTGTATATGATGCAGCCGGAAGGTTTTGTTGATCCAAAAGGTGCTGACAAAGTGTGCAAGCTCCAGCGTTCCATTTATGGACTCGTGCAAGCATCTCAGAGTTGGAATAAACGCTTTGATAGTGTGATCAAAGCATATGGTTTTATACAGACTTTTGGAGAAGCCTGTATTTACAAGAAAGTGAGTGGGAGCTCTGTAGCATTTCTAATTTTATATGTAGATGACATATTATTAATTGGAAATGATATAGAATTTCTGGATAGCATAAAAGGATACTTGAATAAAAGTTTTTCAATGAAAGACCTCGGTGAAGCTGCTTACATATTGGGCATCAAGATCTATAGAGATAGATCAAGACGCTTAATAGGACTTTCACAAAGCACATACCTTGACAAAATTTTGAAAAAGTTCAAAATGGATCAGGCAAAGAAAGGATTCTTGCCTGTGCTACAAGGTGTGAAGTTGAGTCAAACTCAATGCCCGACCACAGCAGAAGATAGAGAGAAAATGAAAAATGTTCCCTATGCTTCAGCCATAGGCTCTATCATGTATGCAATGCTGTGTACCAGACCTACTATGCTTAGCAATAAGCTTGGCAGGAAGGTACCAAAGTAATCCAGGAGTGGATCACTGGACAGCGGTCAAGAACATCCTGAAATACCTGAAAAGGACTAAGGATATGTTTCTCGTATGGAGGTGACAAAGAGCTAGTCGTAAACGGTTACGTCGATGCAAGCTTTGACAGTGATCCGGACGATTCTAAATCGCAAACCGGATACGTGTTTTTATTAAACGGTGGAGCTGTAAGTTGGTGCAGTTCTAAACAAAGCGTCATAGCGGGATCTACATGTGAAGCGGAGTACATAGCTGCTTCAGAAGCAGCAAATGAAGGAGTCTGGATGAAGGAGTTCATTTCCGATCTAGGTGTCATACCTAGTGCATCGGGACCAATGAAGATCTTCTGTGACAATACTGGTGCAATTGCCTTGGCAAAGGAATCCAGATTTCACAAGAGGACCAAGCACATCAAGAGACGCTTCAATTCCATTCGGGACCAAGTCCAAGTGGGAGACATAGAGATTTTCAAGATACATACGGATCTGAATGTTGCAGACCCGTTGACTAAGCCTCTCTCACGAGCAAAACATGATCAGCACCAAGACTCCATGGGTGTTAGAATCATTACTATGTAATCTAGATTATTGACTCTAGTGCAAGTGGGAGACTAAAGGAAATATGCCCTAGAGGCAATAATAAAGTTATTATTTATTTCCTCATATCATGATAAATGTTTATTATTCATGCTAGAATTGTATTAACCGGAAACATGATACATGTGTGAATACATAGACAAACATAAAGTCACTAGTATGCCTCTACTTGACTAGCTCATTAATCAAAGATGGTTATGTTTCCTAACCATAGACATGTGTTGTCATTTGATTAATGGGATCACATCATTAGGAGAATGATGTGATTGACATGACCCATTCCGTTAGCCTAGCACTTGATCGTTTAGTATGTTGCTATTGCTTTCTTCATGACTTATACAAAGTTCCTGCAACTATGAGATTGTGCAACTCACGTTTACCGGAAGAACACTTTGTGTGCTACCAAACGTCACAACGTAACTGAGTGATTATAAAGGTGCTCTACAGGTGTTTCCGAAGGTACATGTTGGGTTGGCATAATTCGAGATTAGGTTTTGTCACTCCGATTGTCGGAGAGGTATCTCTGGGCCCTCTCGGTAATACTCATCACCTAAGCCTTGCAAGCATTGTAACTAATGAGTTAGTTATAAGATGATGTGTTACAGAACGAGTAAAGAGACTTGCCGGTAACGAGATTGAACTAGGTATTGGATACCGACGATCAAATCTCGGGCAAGTAACATACCGATGACAAAGGGAACAACGTATGTTGTTGTGCGGTTTGACCGATAAAGATCTTCGTAGAATATGTAGGAACCAATATGGGCATCCAGGTTCCGCTATGGGTTATTGACCGAGAATGGTTCTAGGTCATGTCTACATAGTTCTCGAACCCGTAGGGTCCGCACGCTTAACGTTACGATGACAGTTTTATTATGAGTTTATAAGTTTTGATGTACCGAAGTTTGTTCGGAGTCCCGGATGTGATCACGGACATGACGAGGAGTCTCGAAATGGTCGAGACATAAAGATTGATATATTGGAAGCCTATGTTTGGACATCGGAAAGGTTCCGGGTGAAATCAGGATTTTACCAGAACACCGGGGGGTTACCGGAACCCTCCAAGGGGTTAATGGGCCTTAGTGGGCCATGAGGGAGAAGAGGAGGGCCGGCCAGGGCAGGCCACGCGCCCCCTCCCCCCTAGTCCGAATAGGACAAGGAAGGGGGGGGGGGCGGCGCCCCCCTTTCCTCTTTCCCCTCCCCCCTTTCCTTCTCCACCAAGGCAAGAGGGGGGAGTCCTACTCCCGGTGGGAGTAGGACTCCTCCAGGCGCACCCCAAGGGGACCGGCTGCACCTCCCCTTCCCTCCTTTATATACGGGGGCAGGGGGGCACCCCATAACACACAAGTTGATCTACAGATCGTTCCTTAGCCGTGTGCGGTGCCCCCCTCCACCATATTCCACCTCGGTCATATTGTCGCGGAGTTTAGGCGAAGCCCTGCGCCGGTAGAACATCATCATCGTCACCACGCCGTCGTGCTGACGGAACTCATCCCCGAAGCTTTGCTGGATCGGAGCCCGGGGATCGTCATCGAGCTGAACGTGTGCTGAACTCGGAGGTGCCGTACGTTCGGTGCTTGGATCGGTCGGATCGTGAAGACGTACGACTACATCAACCGCGTTGTCAGAACGCTTCCGCTTACGGTCTACGAGGGTACGTGGACGAACACTCTCCCCTCTCGTTGCTATGCCATCACCATGATCTTGCGTGTGCGTAGGAAATTTTTTGAAATTACTACGTTCCCCAACAAGGTTGTGCTCAGGCGGAGCTTCATGCCCGCCAACCGCAGGAGATCGCCAGACATGGCCGGTGAACACTGGGTCCCGATCGCTGACGATCGAAGAGGGGAACCCGTGGAGGCGGACGATACCGTCGAAGAAGGCACGGGCCACAGATGCAGCAGTGTAAGGATGACCGAGCGTGATGAAGTGAGCATACTTGGAGAAATTAGTACAAGGCCTTCAGAAATTCCTCCATAATTTTGTACATTTTCTGTTAAAATTTGTAGATCCACATGCGTAAGTACTGGACACGCTTCCTCAAGAAGAAGAATGACATAGTCTCCTGTGATGACGCTGAGGCCATCGCCGTATTCAAATCCGGCGTAACCGACGTGTGATACTCTGGGGGATTTGATGATAACCCCCCCAGTTCATGTCACTTTGATCATAACCCCCCCTTTGTGTCACTGACATGTGGGGTCTGGTCCCACATGTCAGTGACACAAAGGGGGGGGGGGGTTATGATCAAAGTGACGTGAACTGGGGGGGTTATCATCAATTATTCCGTGATACTCTCCAGGGACTTCGGATACTTCAAGCCCAGGACCATGCCGGCCTTGATGGAGATGTGGCGCGTAGTTCGCAGTATATGTGGGAAGACACTCTGGATCTACAAAATTTTAATAGAAAATGTATTCATTTGATAGCCGCACACAAAAAAAAGGCAAAATCATTTGCCATTTTCTCTTCTGTACCGCTCATGGTTCAAAAGAGTTTTCCTGAATTTTGTAAATTCATAGTGTATTCTTGCACTTCGATGTGAGATCCCCCCCCCCCCCCCCCCCTGAAATTTTTGAAAACTAATAAATGCCTTTTGCATATACTTTTTTCCAAATAAAAGGATGGCTTGAGCTTCAGAGCCGGATTTTTTTTTTCTCGTGCAATACTTACCAAATTCTTGTTCATAAAATAGTATTCATAGACATATATATACCCAAATGTGCAACGTTTCTTGGGGATCTTTCCATGCATGTGTTACGCCTGTTTGTTCAGAGAAAGTATGATTCAGACCAAAGAGAAACCATTTCTGGAGTGTTTCTCGAAGAATGGTTCTGCTAAATTAGTACTCCTACAAGAATTTCAGGTCCAAGATCTTCACTGCTAAGTGAGTAAATGAAAAATTATGAGGAAGGAAGAAGATAAAAGAAAAATACTGAACATGGGAGAAAATAAATTGGACAGTGAATATAATGAAATAACCAGGTTCTGCTTCTACAACGCACAGCTAAAAGAAGAAAAAAAGCACACCAATTGTTCTATAGTAACAAAATGCACCAAGGAACAGGGGAGAAAACCATGGCAAAGCTCACTGAAATCCATCAGACTCTGTCTCAAAAAAAGGTAATGAGATGAATGAACCGATCTACTCCCTCTGTCTCATAATGTAAGACGTTTTTTGGCACTAGTGTAGTGTTAAAAAACATCTTATATTATGGGACGGAGGGAGTATAATTTTAGGGCACACTATTGTTGGATAGAATAGATAATAACAATGACCCTGTTTCATTAACAAAATAGTACCACATATCAGTTTAATATATACTGCCTGCTTACTGTTCATACTACCAAAGCCAAAAAGAATAGAGAATTTATCACCTCTATCGGACGGAATAGAGAAGTTCAAAATGCATCAAACATACTATATCCTTATTATAGTCATACCGGCATGATATACAGAGTATTGAATAACAAAGGAACATGCTGACAGTCGATGAAATTATGGACAGAACCATATTACCTCTGAACATTGATATGCCACAGAGTATGTTTAATTCAACGTTTAAAAATGCCGAGGCCCCTGATATTGATCTGGTTAAGCCAAGTTACAGGGTTAAACTCAACATGGTGCTGAATCGATCAAAACAAATAATTTGGAGCCCGGCCCTAAATTAATCAATGCCAGCATATACAAAACACTAACAGTCACAGTCACAGACTGCTACAACGTGATCCATGTAGCCATACAAGGCAGAAGGTCTAGAAGCTGCACAAATAATAACACAATTACATAAGCATATGTGATTCACAGATCACCCTATTCATCAAGTGGCTGGCATATAACATAGGAGTATTACCCATCAACAGTCAACAAAACACCTGTCTAGTACCCTGTTATGATTAACTAACCTCAAACTGGCTTCGGCAGGGACAAGCTGGTCAAGCACCTGTTGCTGCTCAGCGTTTTCAAATTCTTTCTCGAACCAGACAAAAGAGACACGCTCGCTGATTACTCTGAAACTTTGGTGTATCTGGTGGCTGAGAAAACATTTGCAACAGCTACGCCGAGAAATTGGTTGACTCCATTCCCTGTGAGGCCAAGCCATGGATGCTGGCAGCAGAAAAGGGACTTACACAGGTGCCACTACATGCCCGGCCGCCTGAATCTCTCCCGTAGGTGTTCTACTAGCAGACATACAACTTCAAAACAATTGCTGGTCCTACAGTTGAATTGTACTCTTTGCGTCATCCTGATGGCTTGTTCTCAACTGCCTTCCTATTTACATATGGAAATTGCACTTGTTGTACAAGCAGATAAACTCATGGCAAACAATAATTCAACCTTACCTTCTGAGGAGTTAAGTTCAGATATCATGTAAAACCATTCAACTGTAGCTCATTCTCCGCGAAACTGATACTTTGCGGGGAGCAATCTTATCTGTTCTCTGTATTTCCCTTTCCCTGAAAAGAGAGAGATCAGCAGCGAAACAGTTTTAGCTTCAAGTGAGTAGCTCTTTGCATCAACTTTAGACATAAGGAGGGAGGAAAGTGAACCTATTCCTTGGCTATTTTGGTTCACCACAAATCTACTTTCCACTGATTCATAGTGCATTCTTACATGTACAAGTGAGGTTTGTTCGGGATGTTTGATTATAACTTACAACTGTACTTTCTGAAAAAAAAAGATCAATGAATCTCCGAAAGCCGGAAAAAATCTGCTCCCAGAATAGACCAATTTATCATTTCAAAGAGTCCCAACATTCAGAGTACATCCATATGCTGCTACAGGGTGTGCTACTCCATTACAGCTGCGATTGCAAGATCTGAAATACAGTCATACATATTTTGTGCTAGGTACTCCTTCAGTTCAGCTATAGTGCAAAACTGAATGGAATTATGAGATGCAAATAGTACTATATGATTAGACAATTATGCCCAGGCACCAGCCAACTTATGGAATACAAGAATGGGTTCTCTTTCAGAAAAATAGTACTGGTATGATTTCAGGTCCAAGACTTTCACTGGCCACTGCCAAGGATGTTTAGGACGATATTGAATTCCTTCTATAGCTTACACCTACATGACCCAGGAAAACAGTTTATAACATTCTTACGATCGCGAAAACACACTAGCGTTCTTTCGTACGTACTACAAACCATGTTGCTTTACAAAAATTCAAAAATCAAAACCCTTATTTCGGGAAGAAGAAAAAGCATCATACGTATAAAAAATGCTACCAAAATATTTACTAAATTCTTTTTCAAAAAATAGTATTCATGCATAGACATATCTACCAAATGTGCAATGTTTCTTGGGGATCTTTCCATGCATGAGTCACACCTGTTTGTTCAGAGACAATATGATTCAGACCCAAGACAAACCATTTTTGGAGTGTTTCTCGAAGAATGGTTCTACTAAATTAGTACAAGAATTTCAGGTCCAAGACCTGTACTACTCAGTGAGTAAATGAAAAATTACGCGGAAGGAACAAGATAAAATAAAATGCTGAACTTCTGAGCTCTCGTAAGAAAATAAATTAGACAATGAATTAATGAAATAAACAGGTTTTGTTGTTCTATAACGTACAGCCAAAAGAAAAAAAGCGCACACCAATTGTTCTATAGTAACAAAATGTACCAAGGACGGGCGAAGCTCACCGAAATCCATATGAGATGAATGAACCGATCTATAATTTTATGGAACACTATTGCTGGATAAAATAGATAATAAAAAGGACCCTGTTTCACTAACAAAATAGTACCACATATCAGTTTATTACTGCCTGCTTTCTGTTCATACTACCAAAGCCAACAAGAATAGAAATTTATCAGCTTTATCCCAAGAAACAGAGAAGCTCAAAATGCACCAGCCGTATATCCTTATTATAGTCATACCGCCGTGATATACAGAGTACTAAATAAAAAAGGAACATGCTGACAGTCGATGAAAATTACGGGCAGAACCATATTACCTCTGGACATTGATCTGCGTCAGTTTGTGCAACAACAGAGAGTATTGATATTGTGATTCCTAGAGATAACACCAGCATGATCTAGTTAAGCCAAGTTACAGGGTTAAACTCAACATGGCGCTGTATCGATCAAAACAGAAAAATTGCAGACCAGCCCTCATATTAAATGCCAGCACATACAGACTACAACTGCATCCATAAAACATGTACATGGCAAAGAGAGAGCCCCAAAAATAACTAGACAAGCATGTATGATTCAGACTTCTGCATGCTTCACAAGTCACCCTAATCATCAATGCCAGCATATACAAAACACTAACAGTTACAGATTGCTACAACTAGATCCATGTAGCCATCTACAAGGCAAAAGGTCTAGAAGCTGCACAAATAATAACACAATTACATAAGCATATGTGATTCAGACTTTTGCATGCTGCCTCTTCACAGATCACCGTAATCATCAAGAGGATGGCATATAACATATTACACATCAACAGTCAATAAAACACCTCTCTAGTACCCTGTTATGATTAACTAACCTCAAACTGGTTCCAGCTGGGACAAGCTCAGCTCTTCAAATTCTTTCTCGAACCAGACAGAAGGGGCACACTCGCTGATTAATCTGACCATGCGTATCTGGCCGCTGAAAACAATTGCATCTTCAAGGGAGCCACCCAAAACCGACGGGAATTGGTTGACTCGATTCCGTGTGAGGCTAAGCCATGGATGGTGGAAGAAGCAAAGGCGCTTAGACGCCAGCCACTACATGCCCCGCCTGACAGTCTCCTGTAGTTGTTTGGCTAGCAGACTGTCCAGCTTCAAAAAAAAAAGTTTGCTGCTCCTTCTGTTTGAGTTTTGATTCAGTGTTGTTTTGGCAGCCCTAGTTCTGCCTTTTTATTGGTGGTGCAACTGAATTGTACTCTTTGCGTCATCCTGATGGCTTGTTCTAAACTGACTTCCTATTTACAAATAGAAAATGCATTTCTTGTACAAGCAGACGGACCCATGGCAAGCGATGCAAATTAAATTTCAGATATCATGTACCAACTATTCAACTGTGGCTGCTTCTTCCAGAAACTGATACTTTGTAGGAAGCAATTTGATGTGTTCTCTATATTTCCCTTTCCTTGAAAACAGAGAGATCAGCAGCGAAACAGTTTTAGCTTCAAGTGAGTAGCTCTTTGCATCAACTTTAGACATATAATTTCCAGCCTTGACTATCTCTCCTTTTTCCAGTAACCTTCTGATGATATGATTTAACAGGCAAGAGTTGGCAGTACAGCCGCTCTTCTCCATGGATAAGAAAAGATTGTCAGCTTCTTCCACTGAACCTTCTTTTATAAGATTTGTCATCATTACGGTGTAGGTAACAGCATTAGGAACCAAGCCATTGGCTGGCATAGCAGCAAACAAATCCTTAGCCTCTTGGTTTCTCTCGACCCTGTATAAGGCACCAATAATGATATTGACAATTGTAATATCAAATTTCACATTCATTGCGCTTAATTTCCGGAAAAGGGTGATCGCTTCGCTACTGCAGCTATTTCTACAAAGTCCACCAAGAATTATAGAGTATGTATCAATGCACACACTTACTCCAGATTCAACCATCTCATCAAACTTCTCTTTTGCAGCAACAGTTTGTCCAGCCAGAAATAATCCATCCAGTATGACGTTATAATTAAAAGTTGTAGGTTTAAGTCCCTTGTGCAGCATCTCTTTGAACAGAATAAGCCCGTCATCAATCCTTCTATTTTTGCAATAGCCATTAATAAGTATACCATACGTAAAGTTACAAGGTTCTAAACCATATGACACCATATCATCAAATACTTTCAATGCATCTGCCATCTTGCGGACTAGGCAGTATCCACCGATCAGCAAATTAAATATGATAACATTAGGCCTCATACCAATGTGCACTATCAAGTCAAGGATATCCCGTGCTTCTGTTACCCTTCCTTCTGTGCATAGGTTCTGCATGATTGAACTGAAGAACATAATATCAGGAGGAGGCATACCTTTCTTCATCATTTCAGTAACATATTCCTTTGCTTTCACCAAATCGCCATGTGTACAAAAACCCTGGATTAGGGGACGATAAACAGATGCGTCCGGTCGTACTCCTGTATCAATCATCTGATTAAACTTTATCACAGCATCATCCAACCTACCCTTCTTGCAAAATGCATGTATTACGGTTGAATATGTGACTGCATTTGGACTCACTCCTTGTTTCTGCATTTCATTGAAGATAAGCATAGCCTTATCAAGCTTCCCAGATTTAGCATATGCATTAATCAGTATGTTGAATATATGACAGTTAGGTAGAATGCAGTGTGTTGCCATGGAATTGAAGAGATTGATCATGTCAACTAGGCATCCTTCGGTGGCATACCCATGAAGGCGAATAGCATATGAAACGTTGTCAGGTTTCAGGCCCTTGATAGCCATGGTATCAAAAATTCCTGCAGCTTCTTTGCTTCTTCCATGTTTGCAAAGAAAGGTCATAAACATGTTGTAAGTATGCACATCTGCTGTAACCCTCCGACTTGTCATCTCTTTGAATACCCTAACTGCCTCCTTCCAGTGGCCTGAAGAGGAATATCCATGGATGAGGCTACTATACGTCACATTATCAGGTCCAACACCATCATCAATCATCTGACGAAGGACCACCTCTGCCTTGTCCATGGCTCTGGCCTTGCACAGCGCATCAATAACTGAGTTATATGTCACCACATTAGGCTTAACGCCCTGCTGCGCCATTTCATGGAACAGATTGCAGGCCTTGCTTACATGGCCTTCCTTAAAGAAGCCATGGATAACGGTGTTATACGCCACCACATTAGGAGTGCAGCCCAGCTCAGGCATCCTGTGAAGCAGCACGTCCAGAGCCTCATCCGCCCGCTTTGTGTGGCAAAGGCCCTTGAGGAGGGTGTTGAAGACGACTTGGTTTGCCTCCAGGCCCGTCTTGAGGAGACGGCCAAAGAAGGCGAGCACCAGATCTGTGCGGCAAGCGCGGCAGCAGCAGTCCATGAGGACGCCATAGGTGAAGACATTTGGCTGCGCCACCCGTCGTCCGACGTCTCGGGACAAACGGCCGAAGAGGGTGACTGCCAGGGCGGGGCCATCGCAGCAGGATGCGGACGCGGGCGCGCGGGCGAGGGCAGCCAGAAATTTATTCAAGGGACGCTCCTGGACAGGATTGCCCCGCCGCAGCAATTCGTCAAACAGGTGGTGTGCGTCCTCCGTAGTGAGCGTGCCAGAGCTCGCCCGCTGTGCCGCGGCGGCGAAGGCGGCGTGGGGATCCCAGATGCGTGAGGGATGAGAGGTGGAGGAGGAGTGGCGGGCGCAGAGTCGGAGGCGGAGGCGGAGGCGGGGTGGCGACATTGGCGTGGTGGAGGAGAAGCGGGGCATGGCCGGTGTGTAGGTCGCGAACTCAACTGGGAGCAGGACGACGGGGCTGTGCTTTTCCAAGTTGTACCAATGTGAATGTGCTAGGTGGCAACCTTCAGTTATCTTTTTTTTTAGGGTAGTTATCTTACTCCCTCCGTTCCTAAATAATTGTCTCTCTAGAGATTTCAACAAATGACTACATACGGAACAAAATGAGTGAATCTACACTCTAAAACATGTCTACATACATCCGTATGTTGTAGTTTATTTGAGATAGCTAGAAAGACAATTATTTAGGAACGGAGGGAGTATTATCTAGTACTCCCTCCGCTCGGAAATACTTGTCAGGGAGATTGATGTATCTAGATGTATTCTTGTTCTAGATGCATCCATTTTCATCAAATTCTTCGACAAGTATTTCCGGACGGAGGGAGTATGTAGTACTACTACTACTATTACTTACTTTTTGCAGGTAAAATTAAATTATGGTCTCATATGGCTATATTCATATCACATAATTTATCAGATTATAATTTTATTTAGACCAAGAATATAAATTTAGTTGTAAGCCCTAGAAATATACTAGGAAGCCATCAAATTATACTAGTATTTTTAAGTATTCCCATAGAAAAATGTATTTTTAAGCATTTAGTTTTTTTAGCATCTTTATTTTTTGAAAGAGTTAAATGCACTCAAGGTCCTAAAAAATTCGTCAGGGTGTCACTTTAGTCTTATTTCGTCCAAAATGCACCTTTAGGTCCTAATTCTTTAGTAAGTGGTTTACCCTAGGTCCTTTTTCTCACGAGCGCTCGTTGACCTGCTCGTGTGGTGCGTTGACCCATGCCAAATCGACAGAAGGGCTGCGTAGGTTGCTCTTTCTTTTTACAGAAAACCCCTTATAAACATTATCTTCTCATTCCCCAGTCCCTGGCTTTATTTCTTCCCCAAATCTGCTCTCTCTCTCGGCGCGCGCGTCCCCTAAACCTATCCATGGCCGGAACTTCAAGCTCCTCGGCAAGGAAACAACTAAGATGAGGAGCATGGCAACATCCTCAGCACCGCCGCCGGCGCGGCGAAGCAAGCTCCAACTTCGGCGGGTATGTTGCCGCTGGTGGTGTGTCCTTTTTGCCGTGTCCGTATCACCGTTATGCAAATCAAAGTAAATCAAGGACTACAACTATTGATTATGACAAAGTTATGACATATTAGAAGAGCTACAGGAGAAGATCATCGACAAGATTAGGGTTCTTACGGTAACATGGAGGAGGATTGCTCACTGGCCGTCATAGAAGGGGCATCTTCACGGGCACCCACACAAATTACCTCCAGATCACCTCCGGTTGCCTCTGTCGCTCGCCTCCAATGTCGCCAAAGTACCGTGAAAGAGGAGAGAGGGTGCCACTAAGAGGGGGGGGGGTCTCTTTGCGAAGCTTCTCGCCTGGCGGTTAGACCCTCTATCGATGTGGCATGGGTCAATGCGGCACGTGTGCTGGTCAGCGAGCGCTCGTGGAAAAGGACCTCGGGTGAACCAATTAATAAAGAATTAGGACCTAAAGGTGCATTTTGGAAGAAATAGGACTAAAGTGACACCCCGACGAAACCTTTAGGACCTCCAGTGCATTTAACTCTTTTTGAAACGAGGTAAAAGACTTGCCATTTTCACTGATTAAGAAGAAGAGAGTTGCCCGGTTAATTAAAACACGCCCATCGAATAGGGCACTCCAGCCGACCTGGCACTGACAAGATCACACACATACTGCTGACGAGAGGACACCGTCGAGGCTGCAATGTCATCGTCATCGCCTCTCCACGAGCAGGCAACTCCGATTTCCTCGCTGACGACCCATCAAGACCCCTCCGAACAAACGGCACCCGAGGACCTCGACAGCCAAGCCAAATGATCGGCCGCAGGCGTCGAGGACCGACATCTCCGATTTTGTTGATGAGCATCACAGGAGAAAGTTGCAAGCCTCACACCAAGCTAGTCCAGTGCAACCTGCGGAGAGCATCGTCCGCCGAAACCACCCTCATGGAGTCATCATTGCCGCAGGGCCCCCGCCGCATGTAGCTTCAACTTCTCTGTCACAGTGAGAAACAAGCACAGACGCACCCAAAGGGGAACCGAACCGCCGATATCAGAAGGACAAGCCGCGACCCAGCTTCGCGCATCACCATCTTCGTCACCGCACGAGTCGCAACGCCAACCACTCGTATCACCGGTTGAGCACCAGCCAACCATGACACCATGCACGACCAGCCCAAAGGTAGCACGGGAAAGGATAACCGGTCTTCAAAGCAACGCCCCAAAGGGGGAAAACACCGTACGGACGACATCGTTGCCCGACCTAGATGGGCGAGGTTTTCGCCTGAAGAACCAGATTCGAGATTGTAGTAGGTCGAAGAACTCTACAACAACGCCTTCAACAAGGGAAACGACGCCCATAGGCGCCGCCAGCACCGGCCGGCCATAGCCGGGCAAGCTTGCGCTTGGAGCAGACTCAACCAACACCCTCACGCAGCCGACACAAGCTGGCCCGCGCAATCGCTGGCATGCACACCCCTGCGCAGCAACCGCGCCATCGCCTCACAAGGCCCACGGCCCACCATAGAGCACACACACCCCCTTGCTGCCAGAGGCAAGGTCACCGGGATGACCGACCCTGAGTAAGATGAGAGACGAGCTGGATCCGAATGAAGAACCGCCGGATCTGGCGCCCCCTTGCAGCAGCACTACAACAACCACCAAGGGCCGGCCAGAGCAGTCGACCTGCGCGGAGACGAATGACCAAAGGAAGGAAAGGGGGGCCGCCACCCCGCCCATACTCGCCGAGCAAGAGCCGCCGGACCGAAGCCCAGGAGTTTGCCGACGACACCACCGCGACTGCCACCCGCTGGAGACGCAACTTCGGAGAATCTTCGTGCCGTAGCCGCCGCGCCGCACTGCGAGGAGGCGTGCCTCCCTCACCATGAGACCCGGACGCTGCAGAGAGGCCCCGCCGCCGTCGTCCACCGCACAGGCTTAGCCCGGCGGCCTCCTCCGGCGACGGCGAGGTAGGGAGGCGGAGGGGGCGCCCGTGTCTTCAAGGAGGATGTGTGGGGGATGGGGGGGGGGGGGGGGGGGGGGGGGTATCTTTTTAGCATCTAGGTGGTGAATTTTGTGCCGTGAAATCCCGCCCATGTTGTCCCAACTAAAAGTTGGAAGTCTATTACTAGTGGTGGCCGAGGTTCTCAACGCCTTCCCTTCTTCAGATGTGCCTAACATGCGTAACATGACCAAATGGTGTTTTGTGATGCGAACCATGTCTTCTGATGTCGTTCGTTGTGCTCCGGGATCAGATGCTTTTGGGTAATCAACTCATGGACGGGGAGAATGGCAAGATGCCACACGGGATGCCTGGAAAATGAACTCGGCATGATGACTTTCTCATGACAGGATGGTGTCACGTTGATTACCCCGTCGCGTCGAAAGCCAAATAGTGCTACGTCAAAATGGGCAGATAGAGATGGTGAATCAAGCCATTGGTGGTGTCAGTCCTGATTGACCATTTGGATTCCGCGATGATGTTTAAGGCATTTTCTCACTACAAAAATTCCCCCAAGATCAGACATCATCATCACATCTCGGTATCCTCTTACTTAAGTTTGCTTGGAGCTCCATCTTGGGTTGTGGTGACCCAAGTATTAAATTTTGTTGTTGGGTATAACACTGGATCTACAAAATTTTCATAGAAAATGCATGCATCTGATAGCTGCACAAATTATTATTTTTTGCAAACATACAGTGATCCATAATATCTGCAAACAGACCCTAATGTCTGCTATTCTAGATCACGCCATTTTCTTTTCTGTACCGCTCATGGTCCAAACGAGTTTCTTCTGAATTTTGTGAACTTAGTAGATTTCTTCTTACACTTAGGGTGCGTTTGGAAGCCGAAGTATTTTTGTGGTTTTCTGGAATACTGTGGTTTTTGAAAAAAACTTTGGTATTTAATACTTTGAGTCGTTTGGATAAAAAAAATACTGCAGTTCAACAAACCATGATATCTCTAAAACTGTGGTATTTTTGTTGTATATAAAAAAGAGGCCCTGACCTCTTTTTTTTAAAACCGAGAAAGCGCTGGCTGCTGGTCTCTCTTGTGTCCAACTTCTGGCCATCAACGACTGTGATGCATAAATCGATAGGTAGCCCATCGATATGTCCGGCTGGAGGCGGATGTACTCGTACACGAGCTGCAAACGTCGACCTTCAGTGCATGTGTTAACTACCTCGGTCTTTGATTGATTACAAGAGATAACTCTACTGTAGATCTTAGCATCTAGGAGAACATGCTCATGCAAGGCTGAATGCATACGATGGCTATTAGTACAAGCTGATCCCTGAGTGTAGCTGAATATGCATGCATGTAACAGTCGATGCAAACCAAAGAAAACTGAGAAAAACTGCCACTTGCCAAACACCTCGCAGTTTTATCAAAACTGAGAAAAACTATGGTTTTTAGAAACTGAAGTATTTATTGACCATGTATTGAAATACTTAGGTTTTGGAATACCATGGTTTTGAAAAAACGTTGTTGAGATGTGACATCCCCCCCCCCTCCTCCAAAGTTTTTGAAAAAAAAACTAAAAATAATGATATTTAATATATTTTCCTAAAATAAAAGGATGAATTGAGCTCTGGAGCCAAAAAAATCTTCCGAAATATTTACCAAATTCTTGTTCACAAAGTAGTATTCATGGACATATACAGAACCAAAATGTGTAATGTTTCTGGGGGATCTTTCCATGTATGTTATTGTTGCAAGCATTCAACACTAATTGTAATTCACTGTATTAGTCGCGCCAGTTTATTCAGAGCAGACAAACATGTGCATGGAGCTGCGGAAACCATTTTTTGGAGTGTTTCTCAAAGAACAGTCTGCTTCTGAAATTAGTACAAAAAATTCAGGTCCAAGACCTTCACTTCTCAGCGAGTAATGAACTATTATGAGGAAAAGGAAAAGGCTGAACTTGAGCTCTCCTAACATATAAAAATAAAAAGGCAATCAATATAACAAGATAATGGGATTCTGCGGTTCAGCATAAAGAAAGACTGTTCTGCATCAGACTCCGCCCCCTGGAAAAAGAGGTAAGATGAATGGACTGATCTATGAATTAGGACACACTTTTTGTTGGAGAAATACACACTACTATAGCTGGATCCATACAACCTGTTAATATGCAGTGGCATAACTGAATGGACAGTGCCTCTGAGTTCTTCAAAATTGTTCCAACTTCCTTAGGGAGCTGGATACACGAAGACCATATTCATAGTCTGTCTATTATGAATTTAACATTTCTTTTTCTTTTTCGAGGAGGTGATTATCAGAACCAAGAGCAAAATAACCCCAATCCTAAATGGTATGTATTATCGCTTGCCTAAAAGATGAAAACTAGTGACGAAACCTAAATCAAGATGAGCATGGTATAAATGGTAAAACGGGAGCAATTCCAAGCATGTGCCCTTGGATGGTGTTGCAGATGTAGTAGAAGAGGTGGAGCACATGATACCACGGCGCAGAGCTCTGTCATTGACGAGGCAGTTCAGGTTCATGGTGGAGGCACAGGTGTCCATGCCCTGCAGCAAACCGATGCTGTTGGAGAGCACAGCCACCAGTATATACTACCGAGCTACGACATAACCAGCCCCAAAGAAGCGTCGTGTTTTCAACTTCCTCTGCAAAAAAGAGGATGAAGTCAGAGTAGTAAATATGCACAGAAATGTAAGCGGTTCTGACAGACAGTTGTGAGATAGGACCCTGCAAATGCAAAGTAGCCACAGTACAGAAAGATGTTTAAGCAACAAGACCAAATCTCCTAGCCTTCAACAGTACAGTACAAATTTTTGGAGTGAGACATTTAACACTTGACTCTTTAAAAAATTGTACGAAATCAACATAATGCCAAATGCTGCAGTCCAACATGCATACAGAATTACATCAGGCTCAAAGGAAGCACAGGACCTTTACGTTCTGTCTCCGAGGAACAGAGGAAAAACAAGGTAAAGCTTCGAGGGCCAGATTGCTACCGCTGCTCAATTGGTTGAACGGATCAAGCATGGTTACCTGATTTTCCTTTGACAAAATCTTTATGACCTTCAGAGCATG
The DNA here is from genome assembly GCF_018294505.1 of Triticum aestivum. Classification (NCBI taxonomy): domain Eukaryota; kingdom Viridiplantae; phylum Streptophyta; class Magnoliopsida; order Poales; family Poaceae; genus Triticum; species Triticum aestivum. The sequence continues at coordinate 18,942,369 of NC_057795.1, forward strand.
ATGAAACATAGTCAATGGATTCACCTTTTCAGCCTTAACAGCTTTCGTGGCCCATCATAGTGACATCCCAGCTTCACCTTCAACCTGAACACTTGTGTTCATTAAAAAACAATTTGGTACACAACAACTCTGAATTGGACATAGTCTCGCGAGCACAGTAGTACAATTTTCAGATAGAACCCGTGACAATGATGAAGTCCGGCATCTCCAAGTGCCCAAAAATTTCATCCTTGATCTGCAAAACTATTTTACAGAGTGCAGGCTTTGCTGCCCACCGAGCAATACAAGGCACCATGCTTTTTCATTGTCAGAACGGGATCCACCATGTTGCCAGATTTTGTCCCCGTATTGAACTGTGTCCCCGGTTGGGGACGTCAGAACGACGCTAGCCCCCAGGCCAGCCAACATTTTGGAGCCGTTGAAGTGCATGATCCAGTTGGAGTATGCGCCGTACTCTTTAGGGAGTTCGGCTTCAGTCCATTCGGCGATGAAGTCGGCCAAAACCTGCGACTTAATAGCTCGCCTTGGCTTGTAGGTTATGTCGAACGGGAGGAGCTCGATGGCCCATTTGGCAATCCGGCCCGTTGCGTCGCGGTTGTTTATACTATCATTAAGGGGTACTTCGGATGCCACTGTTATGGAGCAATCTTGAAAGTAGTGTCGCAGCTTTCGGGATGCCATGAACACCGCGTATGCTATCTTTTGATAATGCGGGTACCGTGACTTGCATGGAGTTAGTACAGTGGACACGTAGTACACTGGTTTTTGGAGGGGGAACTTGTGTCCGTCCGCTTCTCGTTCGACGACGAGCACCGCGCTTACAACTTGATGGGTTGCCGCGATGTATAATAGCATTGGTTCGCCCGTGTTGGGCGCGGCCAGGACCGGATTTGTTGCCAGTATGGCTTTTATTTCTTCGAGTCCGGCCGTGGCAGCATCCGTCCACTCGAAGTGGTCGGTGCGCCGCAGGAGGCGATAGAGGGGTAATGCCTTTTCTCCTAAGCGGGAGATAAAGTGGCTTAGAGCCGCCACGCATCCTGTTAGTTTTTGTATTTGTTTGAGGTCCTTTGGGGTATTCAATTGTGACAGAGCTCGGATCTTGGCTGGGTTTGCTTCAATTCCTCTACCGGATACGATGAAGCCCAAGAGCTTTCCGGCTGGTACGCCGAAAACGCATTTTTCCTGGTTGAGCTTAATGTCATATGTTCGGAGATTGTCGAACATGAGCCTTAAGTCGTCTACTAGAGTATCGACATGTTTTGTTCTGACGACCACGTCATCTACGTATGCTTCAACTGTTTTGCCGATCTGGTTGGCCAGACATGTCTGAATCATGCGCTGATATGTTGCGCCGGCGTTTTTGAGCCCGAAGGGCATCGTGTTGAAGCAGAATGGGCCGTATGGGGTGATGAATGCCGTTGCGGCTTGGTCTGACTCTGCCATCTTGATTTGATGGTAGCCAGAGTATGCATCGAGGAAACACAATGAGTCGTGTCCTGCGGTGGCGTCGATGATTTGATCAATTCGGGGGAGTGGGAAAGGGTCCTTTGGACATGCCTTGTTTAGGTCTTTGAAATCGACACATAGGCGCCAAGATTTGTCCTTCTTTGGTACCATCACCAGGTTTGCTAGCCAGTCCGGATGTTTTATGTCTCTGATGAATCCGGCTTCCAGCAGTTTTGCTAGCTCCTCTCCCATGGCTTGTCTCTTGGGTTCGGAAAAACGCCGTAGGGTCTTTTTGACGGGTTTAAACCCTTTTATGATGTTCAGGCTGTGCTCGGCCAGCCTGCGTGGGATTCCTGGCATATCCGAGGGGTGCCAGGCGAAAATGTCCCAATTTTCTCGCAGGAAGTCTCTGAGTGCGGCGTCTACATCGGGTTTAATTGTGCCCCGATGGAGGCCGTTTTTGTAGGGTCCGTTGGATGGACTTGGAATTTGACTATTTCGTCCGCTGGTTTAAAAGAGGTGGACTTGGATCTCTTGTCTAGTATCACATCGTCCCTGTCCACCGTAGAGCGCAACGCCGTTAATCCTCGGCCGCTAGGGCCTCAGATAATGCCTCCAGGGCTAGTGCGGCTGTCAGGACCCCGACTCAATGGCACACCGATCTAGCATGTAACACCTCATATCATTTTGCGGCCTCACGCACGGTGTTCCCACGGGTGTCGCCTTACCAGGCCCGGGACCGTTTGCGCCTTTTGGCTCATGTATATGATAGTGTTGCTAGCATCCATATGACAAGGAGCCCAGGCTGACATGGCTAGTCGTGAACCCAAAGTGGCACTAACTTACAGGGACAGGCATACATGACCCATCAACGAACGTGTCGGTCATCAGCGAGTGAATCCGGGCTGTAGCAACTGGGCTAGCAGGACTCCGGTAAACCGGACTGTAGCAGGCTAACAGGACTCCGGTAGACACCGCGTGACATTTCCCCGAAGGGACAGACACAGGAACGAAGAAGGACACATGCCGGCCAGCCTAAGTGTTCCGGAGCAGTAGCAAGCTATCAAGGCTCAGTGAAAGCACTAGGAGACATTTCCTGGTAAGAAAGGCTACCAAGGATAAACAACTAGATAGTCAGATCCCACACATACCAAGCATTTCAATAATATACACACAATATGCTCAATATGTGCAAATACAACATGGCATCACAACATGACTCTACAACTCAAGTATTTTATTCAATAGGCTCCGAGGAGCAAGATATTACATATGGAACCACGTGGAACTACTAGCGAGACTGAAGTCTCTCTGCAAAAAACATAAATTAAGCAACGTGAGTACAAATGTACCCAGCAAGACTTACATCAGAACTAACTACATATGCATCAGTATCAACAAAGGGGTGGTGGAGTTTAACTGCAGAAAGCCAGATTTGACACGGTGGCTATCCTGAACTACGACTGCAAGTAACTCTTTTGAGGTGGCGCACACGAGTCCACATATTCACCATATCAATACACCACTATGGATCCGCTGCCGTCTCCCTACGAGAACGCCATCCATAGCACTCACGCTTATCTTGCGTATTTTAGAGTATCCACTTTCACTTGTCTATGAACTGTACAGGCAACCCAGAAGTCCTTTACCGCGGACACGGCTATTCGAATAGATGATATTAACCCTGTAGGGGTGTACTTATTCACACACGCTCTCACCACTTACCGCAGTTTACACGACATGTACTCGGCAACCTTCAAGCGGAAGCCCATCGAGGGTGTCGGCCACGACCTGACTAACCACACAAGTCTCTCGTCCAGGTTTATCGCTTATTCGGGTTCCATCCGCATGGAGATCCGGCCGGGGTGTCGCTCACGGCCCCAAACGATGTGAGTAGGGTTCCCAAGCCCACCATTCGGGTGCCACTTGGTACACCGTGCCACTGTGCCTAGTCTGTCCCAAGCCCACCTGTACCGGGTGCCACTTGGTATACTACTAACACTACCTACAAACACCAGAAACTAGTTGCAACTCCTGGACAGAGATCAAGTTGATTAATAAGCTGAGAGGGGCCGAGTTACCGGAACCCAATGTGTGGTAGTAGCTGTTCATGGATCACAAACACAGAACTCAGTTCCTGAGGACGGTTTCAATGAGACAACCCACCATGTACTCCTACATGGCCTCTCACCGCTACCTTTACCAAATCTTGTTCACACACTTAGCTCACACACAGTAGGACATGTTTACACACCTCCGATTCATCCCCGATGAATCAGACTTGACTCAACTCTAAGCAATAGCAGGCATGACAAACAAGCATGAATGAGTAGGCACATCAGGGCTCAAACAACTCCTACTCATGCTAGTGGGTTTCATCTATTTACTGTGGCAATGACAGGTTATGCAGAGGATAAATGGGTTCAGCTACCGCAGCAAGTAACAGATGAATCGTTGTTGTCCTAATGCAGTAAAAGAGAGTAGGAGCGAGAGAGTGGGATTTTATCGGAATGAACAAGGGGGTTTTGCTTGCCTGGCACTTCTGAAGATAATATAGTTTCTTCATTGGTGTCATTGAACTCATCGTCGGTATGTCGTCTATTGGGAGGGAACAAACACCGACAAACAAGGAAGAAACACAATCAATGCAAATTACAATATGATGCATGATCATGACATGGCAATATGCTGTGATTTGAGCTAATGCATCTAGCAGTAGGTTAAATGGAGTTGGTTTGAATCCAATATTCAAATTCAAACTCCATATGTGAAGGTTTAAATGCCATTTACTGATTTGTCCTAAACAACAGCTCTAAGTTCTTCTAACATGCATGCAAATGGTACAGATGGATAGATGGATTTTTCATATATAATTTATTAGATTTGGAGCTACGGTTGAATTTCTATGATTTTCAGAAGTTTTGACCATTTTCTGGAATTTCCTAAAAAGAATAAATCCAGAAAATGATTTACTGCGTCAGCCTAACGTCAGAATGACATTAGCAGGTCAACGGGGCACGGCCCGGGTCAAACCTGACCTGTGGGGCCCACTAGTCAGTGACTCAGTTATCTAATTGAGATAATTAGTGCTAAACTAGCCCTAACTAAGCCGTCAGCAGTGCGGGGCCCATGTGTCAATGGATCATCTAATTAACTAGTTAATTAACACTAACTAACCTAACACTAATTAAAAAGGGGCCTGGGCCCACACGTTAGTGAGAGAGAGGGTCAAACCCCTGGGCAGACGGGGTCAAACCCCGCCGGTCAAAGCGGTCAACCCGCCGGCGAGGACAGATGCGGCGGTGGGCTTCGGATTTGGTCCTTCGTCGACCAAATCGACGGCGGAGATACCCTACGCGTAGCTGGGGAGCTGCCGCATCCAGTGGTGCAAGCAGTTCGGTGCGGGGAGGCCGGGAACGTCGGCGATCACGACAACCGCGGTGGCCGGAGTTCGGACCTCAGCGAGAACGGCGTTGCAGCGCACGGCAGGAACAACGAGTGGGTGCTATGGACTCCTGACGGTGTGCTGAGCATGTTGCAGTGCTCGATTGCGGTCAAGGCTAGCTCTGGCCGCGGCGGCGAGGAACCACGGCGGCGGTGAGTTCACGGCTCCGGTGACTCGGGCGGCTAGAGGTGCGTACGGGCATGGGGAGCAGGGGAGAAGAAGGTGGAGCTCACAACGGGGTCGGTGATGGTCTCAGCGAGCTCGGGGAGGCGGAGACGGCGGCAAATCGATGGCGGCGATCCTTGGTGGCCGAGGAAGGGAACGGCGGAGCTAGCGGCATCTAGGGGCTTCCGGCGCCTTTCGTCTGGGTGAGGATGAAGAGGGGGGCGAGGCGGAGCTTCCTGGGGCGTCGGCGAGGCGGGGAGGTGGCTGTGGCCGTGGCGAACGGCGTCGGTGGTGACGGTGGCGCTCGAGCACGAGTTGCAGAGCGAGAGGGAGAGCAGCAGGGAAGGGGATGAGCATGGGAGGGAGTCGAGAGGGGCCTGAGGGGGTGCGTGGCACTGCGGAAGACATCCAGGGGGGAGGAGGCAGCCAGGCAGGGAGGAACTGGCCTCCTCGGCCGCGCGCGTGCGAGCACGCAGCTGCTCCTACTGGCAGGAGGAAGACGACAGGAGGGAGAGCAGTGGTGGTTTGGGCCAGATGGCTGGGCCGCCAGCTGGGCCGGCCAGGTGGGCTGCACGGGTGAGGCCAGGTACTAACTCTCTCTCTCTTTTATTTCAGTTTTCTATTTTGTTATTTTGTTCTGGGCTTTATTAAAAATGCCAGGGCATTTCCAAAAATCATGAAACTAATCATGGATACTGTTTAGAATAAAAGCAACAGTAAACATTTTAGTTTATGATTATTTGAGCATTTAAAATATTTAATAGCATTTAAATGCCCAAATGCAAATAGAGTATGATTTAACCCAGAGCCCAAATATGTCATGGAAAAATGTGCACCACCTCTGGTTATTGCTTCTAGCATTTTCCAGAAAAGATGAACATTTTTGAAAGCCATTTGGATTCACAGAAAATATTTTTAGGTTGAACCTATTTGAATTCCATTTGGTACTAGGGTTTGGACATCCCCATTTCAAGTTTCTTTCAAAGTTTAAACATGATGCACACATGAAGGGCTAGCCTACTGCAGACCAGGACCAGGTATGTGACAACTCACCCCCACTAAGCAAAAATCTCGTCCCGAGATTCAAGCATAGGGTAAGATGAAGGGGGAACGCAAACTAACACAATCTTCACAATCCAGGTTGCACTTCATAGGGGCGTTGATTCGATCACCATCTTTGACTCGATGTCTTCCTCTGAGAACTCCAACTAACAAGACAAGAAGAGGAAAGGAAAACTCTAGAAGAATTGATCTTCTCGAAGACCGAACAACTCAGGATCAACTCATGGGATGAGACATAGCAGCATCCCCCGAGCTGAGACACGAGGCATACATCTAGAGGGATGGAGTGGAACAGATGACGAGGGTTCACTAGGTAGACAATAATTCCACACTTAAGAAGGTGGTAAACGATTGTCAACGTAGCGAGGAGTTGAGTTGCCATGATACCATAACGGGGCACCTTAGGGAAGGTGATTTGTAGAAATATCCCCTTAAGTGGCAAAAAGAATTACCTTTGATTTAGAGATCATTGAAACTCTTTATACCAGCCTAAGGCAATTCTTGAGCGATCGTTTGGAGGGGGTCGGTAGAATGGCATGCTTTGATTAGAATGGATGATGTGGATTACCTTGTTGAAAACAACACAAGGGATGACTTTAGTAACTGAGGAGAAGCTCAACAGTAGAGAGTGAGTCCACTGTTTGAGAAGTTATAGCATAACCGAGGAAGCTGAGAGCAAACCCAGTTAGTGCCGATGATAACACCTAGCGCTTGCGCATGCTCTCAAGAACTTGAGCATTTCCATATTCATCAAGGTTTTACCAACATCTGTGTCAAGGATCCTGGCAACACAACATACTACCATGATGGATAGTGATGGATGATGTATATGCATAGGAAGATAACATCTTCTCAGATTTCACCTTAGCGAGGCCAAGGAAACAAAATCTGGATGATCGACCGAGAGACATTTAGCACTCCGCTTCTAATGTTCTCCTTGATGTGCTAGCGTAATCCATAGATAATTATGGTTTGATATCTAGAACATCAAGTAAAAGGTCGGACTTCGGGAACACAAAAATCCATAAGGAACAACTAGGGAGTAATCCTACGAAATCCTTATGGGGAGGTGGCCAACTTCCTCAAACAAGATACTACAATAATAGGTCTTCCGGCTGGGTGTGTTGGCCATGACATCCACTTTACCGGTTATCGAGGGACCAAAATTATAGTTCTTGGGAAAACGTTCCAACCATCATATCTGCCTGAGATTCAGATCTGGTTGGTGTCAGAATATTCCAGACTCATCAAGTCTAGAAGGAAAAATGAAAGCTTGCAACACAAATCGATGAGATGGTGTTGCGAAATTCTCGGGGAATGATCTACAGTAGTAAGCTCCAAAACATGAGCTGGTTCTGCTACACACATGTGAACATGTTATCCCAGACAAGCATGACCACATGGTAGTCTTACAACAAAACACTACCGAGTTCTGGTTGGGAACCATCATCGAGGATATCGGAGTCTTGTGCATGATCTAGAATTAACACAACCAATTCCTTTTCCTTGAGCAAATCAATCAGTGGCTTGGGGTGCTAGGGAATACATATGGGATGAAGGTTGCAAGTCTCCAAACCACATAATACCTCGCACATATGCTTGACTAACTTGGGATGATTCCGGAGGAGGCAAAAATAAACTTTCTCGAATTCACGACGGCAACTTACATCAAATGCACGTGAATCAAAGGAAGTGACGTCTTTCATCCAACATATACTTCATGAACGGGGCATGAAGAAAATGCTTACACAAGTTTTCAACACTAGCTGGATGTTCAACACAAATCATGGAGGAGACAAAATGCTGCTGATGGGCTCAACAGCAACTCATCGGAATTTCCATATCACTGGACTTCCACCGTTATGTGAACAATGTGATAGTATTGGTCAGACCAAAGGATGTAATGGTGTATGCTCGAGGAATCAACCACGAGTAAGATAACATTACGAATATCGTTGGTTCTGATTTGATTTGAGGATAGCCCACACTCAAATCAAAGTTTTGACAAGACAACAGATCCAACAACTGATCACGAGGACCAATCGATGAGAATATCATCTTTCTTCAACACACACACAAGGATATCCCTTTGGAATGAACTGAGTCGGACAAGCTTTTATCTTCGAACTCTCCAAGTTGTTGTTTAGCTTATCCAACTAGCTCAGGGTATTCAACACGGATTCTTGGAGAAAGGGTGGTTTCGAAAACCAACTTGGTCACGAGCTCAACATAGCAGTCAGGTGACAACCTGGTGATACTTCTGAGAAGATAATCGAAAAATCACGAACCACCGATATGCTATTAAGCTCGAGAACAATCTTGCTTTTCAGGGCAAGACGAGATGATCAAAAGAGCAAGGGATTGGCACAATCCTAACTCATTGATCGAAGGGTGCACCGAAAATAAGGACTAGGTAGCACGTTCAGTCTTAGAATGATGATTCAAGAACCAACACAATAAGAATGAAATTATTGTCCTTTAACAACCAAGCAACAAGGTTGCTAGGAGTATTGATTTCACACATCACGATTCACTTGTCGACATTCCGGTTGCAACAACATGGGAACCGAGAAATGAATAATGATGGAGAGAGTATCACTGTATCAAGAGTTCATAGGATGGTGTGCAATTCCCATGATATTCTTGATATAAAGATGGTAATGCTCCAAGGTGGAGCAGAGCAAAAGCTGGATTAGTATTTGTTCTGCGGAGCACAACTACTTTGACCCAATCCTGGATATGGATGGGGTACTGGAGTTTGTTTCTCCTAGTCACTCTGGAATAGAATGGCTTGACGGACCACAAGAATAACGGGCATCGATGAGAACGGATGCACACATACTCTTGACTATCAACTGATAGGCTAAGGTCAGATAACTACTAAAGAGAGACAACTCAAAGGAACATATGACTTTCTGAGTTGTGGATGCATAGGTTAGTATGTCAAACCAATTTCAACATATTTCTTCCGGATAACCCATGCCAAAAGGTTGAGCTGGCAGAATCACAACATAGAATGGAAGACTCATCAAGAGCACTCTGGTTGTGATCTTTCGGTTCGACGAGGAACTACTGCCATAAGTAGTTCATGGTATTTGGAAGAACGATATACCATGGACCTCAAGGACTAATGCAAAGGTTACTAATAACCTAAAGGAACTAGCAACACTATCAACATGAAGTAAGTAGGGTGAATCTTGGTTCGAAAACCCAGGAATGGAATACCTACTACTAAGTGGCATCACTGGATGCTCTCGAGAATGATGGCCAGATTCATCACACTGGGAACTCAAAGCATGGCTAGACTACTAGATGATCCCCTCAGACACCTAGGGTCATAATAATAACTCCAACATATACGTCGAGGCAATAGAGTACCTCAACTCACCGTTTAGTGTGGTTAACCTGGCCAGAAAGGTCATCGAAAACAGAGGGAAAGGTTTTTGCAATTGCATCAGATTATTTAGAAACCTGGGATGACTCGGACAGCATAATGGCTATAAATGCTCAAAAAGATTGGAGACATGCTACAAAAATGGTGGCATAGCCACTCGATCATCATAATATCAAGGTTCTGAGATCAACTATGAACATACAGAAGATAGTAGGAACTTAACTCAAGCTTAGAACCATCAATCCTATAGGACTACAGATTAGTAACACGTGATCCTAATAGAAAGATGAGAAGCCTAGTTCTTAATCCCCGTAGAAGAGAAGAGGTTGACTCAGATCAGAAGGGCATAAGGTATAAGGAGTAAAAAGAGCCTTACGTTCCATCCTACAATCAATTCCCTTATATAACTAAAGAATTTCTAGACTCAACTTCGAGTAGTTTGGCTTGGTAATCCTACAGGCAGTCAAGCTCTGATACCAAAGCTGTTAGGACCCCGACTCAATGGCATACTGATCTAGCATGTAACACCTCATATCACTTTGCGGCCTCACGCACGGTATTCCCACAGGTGTCGCCTTACCAGGTCCGGGACCGTTTGCGCCTTTTGGGTCACGTATATGATAGTGTTGCTAGCATCCATATGACAAGGAGCCCGGGCTGACATGGCTAGTCGTGAACCCAAAGTGGCACTAACTTACATGAACAGGCATACATGACCCAACAACGAACGTGTCGGTCATCAGCGAGTGAATCCGGGCTGTAGCAACTGGGCTAGCAGGACTCCGGTAAACCGGACTGTAGCAGGCTAACAGGACTCCGGTAGATACCGCGTGACATTTCCCCGAAGGGACAGACACAGGAACGAAGAAGGACACATGCCGGCCAGCCTAAGTGTTCCAGAGCAGTAGCAAGCTACCAAGGCTCAGTGGAAGCACTAGGAGACATTTCCCGGTAAGAGAGGCTACCAAGGATAAACAACTAGATAGTCAGATCCCACACATACCAAGCATTTCAATAACATACACACAATATGCTCGATATGTGCAAATACTACATGGCATCACCACATGACTCTACAACTCAAGTATTTTATTCAATAGGCTCCGAGGAGCGAGATATTACAAACATGGGTCTCATGACCCAGCATTCAGAGCACACAAGTCAAGCACAAACAGAAGCTTAACATGTCTGAGTACATACAACTATAAATGAAAAAGGCTGAGAAGCCTGACTATCTATCAGATCCTACCGAGGGCACAAGATCGTAGATGAGGTAACAAGCTAAATGTCGAAGTCCACGTGGAACTACTAGCGAGACTGAAGTCTCTCTGCAAAAAACATAAATTAAGCAACGTGAGTACAAATGTACCCAGCAAGACTTACATCAGAACTAACTACATATGCATCGATATCAACAAAGGGGTGGTGGAGTTTAACTGCAGCAAGCCAGCTTTGACATGGTGGCTATCCTGAACTACGACTGCAAGTAACTCTTTTGAGGTGGCGCACACGAGTCCACATATTCACCATATCAATACACCACTATGGGTCCGCTGCTGTCTCCCTACGAGAACGCCATCCATAGCACTCACGCTTATCTTGCGTATTTTAGAGTATCCACTTTCACTTGTCTATGAACTGTACAGGCAACCCAGAAGTCATTTACCGCGGACACGGCTATTCGAATAGATGATGTTAACCCTGCAGGGGTGTACTTCTTCACACACGCTCTCACCACTTACCGCCATTTACACGATATGTACTCGGCAACCTTCAAGCGGAAGCCCATCGAGGGTGTCGGCCACGACCTGACTAACCACACAAGTCTCTCGTCCAGGTTTATCACCTATTCGGGTTCCATCCAAAAGGAGATTTGTCCGGGGTGTCGCTCACGGCCCCAAACGATGTGAGCAGGGTTCCCAAGCCCACCATCCGGGTGCCACTTGGTACACCGTGCCACTGTGCCTAGTTTGTCCCAAGCCCACCTGTACCGGGTGCCACTTGGTAGACTACTAACACTACCTACAAACACCAGAAACTAGTTGCAACTCCTGGACAGAGATCAAGTTGATTAATAAGCCGAGAGGGGCCGAGTTACCGGGACCCAATGTGTGGTAGTAGCTGTTCATGGATCACAAACACAGACCTCAGTTCCTGAGGACGGTTTCAATGAGAAAACCCACCATGTACTCCTACATGGCCTCTCACCGCTACCTTTACCAAATCGTGTTCACAAAATTAGCTCACACACAGTAGGACATGTTTACGCACCTCCGATTCATCCCCGATGAATCAGACTTGACTCAACTCTAAGCAATAGCAGGCATGACAAACAAGCATGAATGAGTAGGCACATCAGGGCTCAAACAACTCCTACTCATGCTAGTGGGTTTCATCTATTTACTGTGGCAATGACAGGTCATGCAGAGGATAAAGGGGTTCAGCTACCGCAGCAAGTAACAGATGAATCGTTGTTGTCCTAATGCAGTAAAAGAGAGCAGGAGCGAGAGAGTGGGATTTTATCGGAATGAACAAGGGGTTTTGCTTGCCTGGCACTTCTGAAGATACTATAGTTTCTTCATCGGTGTCATCGAACTCATCGTCGGTATGTCGTCTATTGGGAGGGAACAAACACCGACAAACAAGGAAGAAACACAATCAATGCAATGCACAATATGATGCATGATCATGACATGGCAATATGCTGTGATTTGAGCTAATGCATCTAGCAGTAGGTTAAATGGAGTTGGTTTGAATCCAAGATTCAAATTCAAACTCCATATGTGAAGGTTTAAATGCCATTTAATGATTTGTCCTAAACAGCAGCTATAAGTTCTTCTAACATGCATGCAAGTGGTACAGATGTATAGATTGGATTTTTCTGATCATTTTTCATATATAATTTATTAGATTTGGAGCTACGGTTGAATTTCTATGATTTTCAAAAGTTTTGACCATTTTCTGGAATTTCCTAAAAAGAATAAATCCAGAAAATGATTTACTGCGTCAGCCTGACGTCAGAATGACGCCAGCAGGTCAACGGGGCACGACCCGGGTCAAACCTGACCTGTGGGGCCCACTAGTCAGTGACTTAGTTATCTAATTGAGATAATTAGTGCTAAACTAGCCCTAACTAAACCGTCAGCATTGCGGGGCCCACGTTTCAATGGATCATCTAATTAACTAGTTAATTAACACTAACTAACCTAACACTAATTAAACAGGGGCCTAGGCCCACACGTTAGTGAGAGAGAGGGTCAAACCCTTGGGCAGACGGGGTCAAACCCCACCGGTCAAACCGGTCAACCCGCCGGCGTTTAGCCGCCGGTGAGGACAGATGCGGCGGCAGGCTTCGGATTTGGTCCTCCGTCGACCAAATCGACAGCGGAGATGCGCTACGCGTAGCTGGGGAGCTGCCGCATCCAGTGGTGCAAGCGGTTGGTTGCGGGGCGGCCAGGAACGTCGGCGACGACGACAACCGCGGGGCCCGGAGTTCGGACCTCAGCGAGAACGGCGTTGCAGCGCACGGCAGGAACAACGAGTGGGTGCTATGGACTCCTGACGGTCTGCTGAGCATGTTGCAGTGCTCGGTTGCGGTCATGGCTAGCTCTGGCCGCGGCGGCGAGGAACCACGGCGGCGGTGAGTTCATGGCTCCGGTGACTCGGGCGGCTACAGGTGCGTACGGGCATGGGGAGCAGGGGAGAAGAAGGTGGAGCTCACAGCGGGGTCGGTGATGGTCTCAGCGAGCTCGGGGAGGCGGAGACGGCGGCAAATCGACGGCGGCAAATCGATGGCGGCGATCCTCGGTGTCCGAGGAAGGGAGCGGCAGAGATAGCGGCATCCAGGGGCTTCCGGCGCCTTTCGTCTGGGTGAGGATGAAGAGGGGGGCGAGGCGGAGCTTCCTGGTGCGTCGGCGAGGTGGGGAGGTGGATTTGGCTGCGGCGAACGACATCGGTGGCGATGGTGGCGCTCGGGCACGAGTTGTAGAGCGAGAGGGAGAGCAGCAGGGAGGTGGATGAGCACGGGAGGGAGTCGAGAGGGGCCTGAGGGGGTGCGTGGCACTGCGGAAGACGTCCAAGGGGGGAGGAGGCAGCCAGGCAGGGAGGAGGTGGCCTCCTCGGCCGCGCGCGTGCGAGCACGCAGCTGCTCCTACTGGCAGGAGGAAGACGACAGGAGGGAGAGCGGTGGTGGGTTGGGCCAGATGGCTGGGCCACCAGCTGGGCCGGCCAGGTGGGCTGCACGGGTGAGGCCAGGTACTAACTCTCTCTCTCTCTTTTATTTCAGTTTTCTATTTTGTTATTTTGTTCTGGGCTTTATTAAAAATGCCAGGGCATTTCCAAAAATCATGAAACTAATCATGGATACTGTTTAGAATAAAACCAACAGTAAACATTTTAGTTTATGATTATTTGAGCATTTAAAATATTTAATAGCATTTAAATGCCCAAATGCAAATAGAGTATGATTTAACCCAGAGCCCAAATATGTCATGGAAAAATGTGCATCACCTCTGGTTATTGTTTCTAGCATTTTCCAGAAAAGATGAACATTTTTGAAAGCCATTTGGATTCACAGAAAATATTTTTAGGTTGAACCTATTTGAATTCCATTTGGTACTAGGGTTTGGACATCCCCATTTCAAGTTTCTTTCAAAGTTTAAACATGATGCACACATGAAGGGCTAGCCTACTGCAGACCAGGACCAGGGATGTGATAGTGGCTGTCTTGTTTTCAGCGCGGAGCGCTATGTCCGGATCACTTGCGAGAGTGATGATTCCGTTGGGCCCGGGCATTTTGAGCTTCATGTACCCGTAATGGGGTATGGCTTGGAAGATTGTAAATGCTTCTCACCCTAGCAGAGCGTGGTATCCGCTGCTGAACGGGGCCACTTGAAACGTGACCTCCTCAGATCTGTAATTGTCCAGTGTGCCGAACACCACATCCAGTGTGATTTTTCCTGAACAGCACGCTTCCCGGCTTGGGATTATTCCCCTAAAAGTTGTTTTGCTTCGCTCAATGCGGCTCCAGTCAATTTCCATTTTTCGCAGGGTTTCCTCGTAGATGAGGTTGAGTCCGCTGCCGCCATCCATGAGTACCTTTGTAAGTCGGAAGCCGTCCACTATCGGACTGAGGACCAATGCGGCTGGTGCTCGGACTGTCCGGAATTTAGGTTCGTCACTGGCATTAAAGGTGATAGCCGTGTCACTCCATGGGTTTATTGTTGCTACTTGGTAGACTTCGGCAAGGTTGCGGAGCGTTCGTTTCCTTGCATTATTTGATGTGAAGGTCTCGAAGACTGTCGACACCGTACTGGGGAGGTATTCTTCGGGTGCTGGAGCTAAAAGCTCCTCGCCACTTCTGGCCACCTGCAGTAGTATCCAACATGCTTTGAGGCTGTGCGTTGGTGTGGCTTTCCCTGAATTATGAATTTTACAGGGTCCATTGAGCCATCCTTCCAATATGGTCCCGTACCCTATAGAGGGTTTTTGTTTTTTGATGTTTGGCTCAGATGCCTGGCGATAATGCACCCTTTTGTTTCGGACTCGTGTTATATTCGGGGCCGGATTGTCCCAGAATTTATCTTCGGTTTTCCGAACGCTTTCAGTCGCACAGTACTTTCGTACTATGGATGTCAAGTCGGTGAATCGTGTAATTTCGCGGCGACTTATGGCGTTGAGGATTCCGATGTGCGTGCAGTTGTTAAAGAAGAGTGAAATTGCTGCTTTCTCACCGCAGTCCTTTATCCTGTTCATAACCAGGAGGAATCTGGCCCAGTAGTGGTGTACTGTTTCTCCGGACTCTTACCGTATTAGGGATAAATCCCGTACAGTTGGGTGGGCTGGTGGAATTAAATCCGGAACCCTGCCCGATGTAAGATTCAGGGGCCGAGCGGTTTCCAAATTCGGAAGCTTGCTTTCTCGGATATTATTCAATGAATCGGTCTTGCTGCCTGACTTTAGGTTCAGGGTTTGGGCGACACCTTCCCCTCTGTGGGTATCCGGCTTGGAGGGATCGGGAATCCGGATGCATCTGGTCCTTAGGGCGGGCGAAGACTCGCCGCATTGTTCTTCCACCACTTTGACGTGGTGAGTTATCTCGGGAGAGTCAATCTCTCTCTGATTGGGTTTAAGCCCAATCTGGTCGTAATCAGTAGCGACTCCCAGGGCCGCGATGCGATCCAAGAGCTCGTTCAGGGAGAAGAGCTCCATCGGATCTAACTACTCAGCAAGCTCCGAGCTGATGTGAAGATTGCTTTCGATGGCCCGAGAGGTCATCGTCGGCGCGACGGCCGGACAGGCGGTCATCAAAAACCTGCCTAGCCAGATAGTTTGGCCGATAGCCAAAGTTCCTTTAGCAACAACGCCGTCTTTAAAGACGGGATGCGGCATCCTTCCTAATGGTGACGACACAGCGGAACTCTCAATGAAAGCACCAATGTCGGTGTCAAAACCGGCGGATCTCGGGTAGGGGGTCCCGAACTGTGCGTCTAGGCGGATGGTAAGAGGAGACAAGGGACACGATGTTTTTACCCAGGTTCGGGCCCTCTCGATGGAGGTAAACCCTACTCCTGCTTGATTAATATTGATGATATGGGTAGTACAAGGGTAGATCTACCACGAGATCGGAGTGGCTAAACTCTAGAAGCTAGCCTATGGTATGATTGTTGTTCGTCCTACGGACTAAAACTCTCCGGTTTATATAGACACCGGAGAGGGCTAGGGTTACACAAAGTCGGTTACAATGGGAGGAGATCTTCATATCGTATCGCCAAGCTTGCCTTCCACGCCAAGGAAAGTCCCATCCGGACACGGGACGGAGTCTTCAATCTTGTATCTTCATAGTCCGGGAGTCCGGCCAAAGGTCTTAGTCCGGCCATCCGGACACCCCCTAATCCAGGACTCCCTCAGTCATGCTGAAATTTTCCGTGAATTTTAGCATGACTTTGCTAAAAATAGGACATATGGGGTACTTGCGACTAATGCATGGTCCGGGGTATCTTAGTACTTAATTAAGTAGGATCAACTGCCTCTTGTGTTATACATATAGAAGTGTGATATCAACTCATAGTTATCACTAATGTCAGTTGCTCTCTTTCTGTGCCTTTTTACAGCATGAGAAATGCATAGTTATTACTAATGGTATAATCTATTATAGGTTCAACATTTGAGCCATTATTCTAGGTTTGCCAGTACTCGTTCAGAAGCTCAAACAGTTCAACATTTGAGCCATTATTCTAGGTTTGCCAGTACTAGTTCAGAAGCTCAAGCTAAGGACTAGTTCTGAATCTTCTATCAACGGTTGATATGTTTACTGTCTCTTGGTGTTTGTCCTTCAAGAAGTACCTAGTTGAAGTGTCTCATGGTGTTATATTTACAAATGCAAGTGTTGAGATGTCTATTTTGTGTTAATCAGATAAAAATATTAGGGTGTGTAGATAACAGTTAACTTAGTTAAGTCTGACAAATACAGTTTGGACAGGTAGAAAGTAGAATGCACCATAAGCCTGGTTATATATGCATTGTCACATTAGGCTCAATTGTGAAATTTTGGATGTGAGAATTTTGACATGTGGTATCCCTTTATTCTTGCTGCATTAATCACATATGCTGAATTCATGTGTGGACAGACGAAACCATGAGTCATTTATAGTTCAGGAAAAGAATGTTATCATTATTGTTTGGGGGGTTGAAATAATCTGTTTGTTGCACTTTGTGCACTTTCTAGTTGAAAACTGTTAAATGGAGATACTAGATTAGCTTTTTGAGGTATCACATTAAATATTTTTCATTACTGCCCGCTCTTAAATTTTTTTGCACAACTAATATGCAACTGCCATAGGTGGCAATAGAGCCAAGTGATTAGGCCCAACTTAGAATTCTCCTTCCCTTTTCTATCAGCACTTGCATGTCAGTATTGGCTATTTTTTTAACTATTGCGCCATACTTGATATGGTATATTATTAGAAGATACCCATATATATCAGTCAACCTAGGGTGCCTCGGCATCGATAAATCCTAAATGATGAAAACTTAACTTAGCATTTAGGGTGCCTCAGCGTCAACAAACCCTAAATGATTAAACCTTGCCTTTTAGGGTGCCTCAGCGTTGATAAAAACCTAAATGATGAAAGCGTAGGCTTTTAGGGTTCCTCGGCGTCGACAAACCCTAAAGGATAAAAGCTTAGCTTTTAGGATGCCTCGGTGTCGACAAACCCTAAATGATGAGACCATGATAGTTCCTCAGAAACCAACCCTTAAATAACACTGAGCCATTATGCCGTCACCCTTGAAGCCTTGCGGGAATTTGCAGCCCTTAGCTTGTTCAGTCTGTAGATTTCCAAAATTCAGTTTTGTACTGCACACCGAAGCCCGAAGAAAGAAAACTACAATCTGAAACAGATGATCAATTTTCAGCCCTTGGATTAGTTTAGTATTTTTGCACACACTCAGACACCCGTGCTTGCCATGTGTGTGAGAGAGATAGTGAGAGGAGACAAGAAGAAGGGGGTTAGGAAGGCACTTGGACCTTAGCAACAACACACTAACAGGTTCCATCCGAGAACAGCTAGGAAATATCACAAACATCTCTCAATTGTTCCTTGACAATAACCAACTTTTTGGTGACATTCCTCGAGAATTAGGTTATTTTGTCAACTTAGAGATCTTGTTCCTTGAAAATAACCAACTTTTTGACCAAACTTTTTTCCTATTTAGAGCGAACATGTCCCACAACAATGAGGCCAGTGGTTCGGGCAAGGCATTCTGGGAGCTGTCCCAGGAGATGGAGGAAGAACCTCACCGCTATGAGGACGCCGCGGAAGACACCGATCCCGACTACACAACCCCTAGTGGCGTCGGGGATGACACCACTGATGGTGCCACCGAGGATGCCACCACTGATGATGGCAGCGCACACACAGATGGCAGCCAACCGAAGAGGCAACGAAAGGACCGGCGCCCGAATGTGCTTGGCACCGTCAAGGAGGAATTTACTGAAGTGTCTTCTAGTGGGTATCCAACGACGCCTAAAGAATTAGTCAGTGGGTACCCGGGACAACTCGGGTGCATTCTCTAGAGCACCGTCTCGATCAACACCGAGAACCTAAGGCATCGTGACCGAGGGAATTTGCGCAACCTCCTCTTCACGAAGTTGCATGAACGATACAAGTTCCCCGGTGACTTTGCAAACACACGCCTCTCAGGGAATAAAGTGAAAAATTCCGCCCTCACGAAGATGAGCACGGCCCTATCTACTTGGATAAGGGCGGTGAGGCATAGGATTCTACGTGGTGATAGTTATGAGAAGATCAAGGAGAAAAATCCTTTGATCAACAAAGCTGACTATCGGGAGTTCAAGATCAAGTGCGAGAGCAAAGCATCCACGGAATCAAGTTAGTGGGGGAAAGAAATGCGGGAATTGAACTTAGGGGTCCACAAACTCGGTCCCGACAGTTACAGAGTGGCGGAACCTATATGGGACAAGGACGACGCGGAGTGTGCCGAGCAAGGCCTACCGCCCCTCTTTGATAAATACCGTGACAAGCAGACCAGGAACTATGTCAGGGCCCGATACAAGATGGACCCGGTAACAAAGGAGCTTACACAGATCCAAAGACCAAGGCGCTTGAGCTTGTTCTAGTAAGGAATACACCCCCGCGTAATTAGCTCGATATGGTTGCATTCTAATTAATGAAGCCAAATTTCTAAATGGTTCACGTTCCTTCCGCAGGACACTGAAAGCAATAGAGCGGGGTCGTCTCAGAGCTCACCTTGGGACACCACTTGAAATAGGGCGTTGAATGTAATGAAACACAAGGATAAGTTCAGTAAGCCGTCGTCAGCTGGTCGTGTGGCCGGCAAAGGCTTGTCCACAAAATGGTCGGAATACTATAACGCTAGGTGAAAGGAGAGAAAGACCAGCTCGGAAAGCCAGTCGCGCGAGGTTCAAGAACTCAAGGCACAAGTGGCGCGGATTCCGAAGATGGTCCAAGAGAAAGTGCGAGACCAACTAGGAGTGACGATCACCGCCATTGTGCCTACCTTGATTGAGGGGCTGCAGGCGTGGATTGCGGGCGGCCAACAGGGGCCGCCCCCTGTTCCCAGCTTCATGGCTAGCAACTTGCACAACATGCAGGCGGTGCCATTGGTGTCTCTGGTGGAGGCGGTATTGGTGTCTCCAGCGCCGGCGCGGGAATTGGAGCTTAATGCACCCGGGTGTGCGAAGAATACGCCGGCCGACACCTCGGCAGCAAGCAGCCCCTCCGTCACTTGCACGCCCGCCGTTGGCGGTGTCTTGACATTTGCCGAGCTTGACGCCATCACGGTAACTAAGCCTCTCGGCTGATGACTTCATCTCCTTGCCTTTGACTGGGCATCCCTGATGCCCTACATGTTTTCACAGGGCGCCACCGACATTCCATGCACTCTCCTGCACTTCATGGGCGGCGAGTTGATCGATGTCGCCAAGGGCAGAATCGTTCAACCGGGCAACCCCGTGTTCCACGGTAATCCGATGCCACCCACCGTGTACAGGGTTCAACTGGTTCGAGTGCTGCCAGGCTGCGACGACTTGTTACCTCCATTTCGACCCACTGGGGCCGACGAAGATGATGTGATGACCCTCAACGCCTGCTTAAGCTGGCCCCTACTTTGGCCGAAGAGCCAGATTCGTTTGGGGGTGGGGGACACCACCCCACAGACAACACCGCCAGTCGTGCCGGCGCCAAGCCATGGCAAGACTGCCGCAACGCTACCGGACATGCCGGACATGCATATGGCACAGGATCCGGACATGCATATGGCACAGGATCCGGATGATGACGACGACGACGGTACATTTACCAACGTCGATAAGTACTTGAATGAACATGGGTACGGTGACGAATTCTTGGCGCCTCCTTCTCAAGAACCCAACCCTGCAAAAGACGATCGAGATCTAGCTGGTACCACGGAGAAACCCAATTGCAATAGGCGTTGTCTGGCGTTCAATTCTCAGGACACGCCTCCAGTTGTCGGCTTCACCGAGCCTCGGATAGTCGAGGTGCGAAATATTATCAGCCCCAACACACTCAAGAAGGTGGTCACTTAGCAGAACTCGATCCCATTACAGCAGCAGAAGAAGGGACGAAAAAGAAAGACTAACAAGGGTGCGAGCCAGCCGGCACCGAGTACGATCCGTGCTCAGGACGAGCCACCTTCACCTAAGGATATCTCGAGGATGGCGCATGTGGCGAGTAGGCCGATGCTACCGACTAATCTGCTCAATGCTGCAACCAGTGCTATGCGGAGTCTGCATGACAGTGTTCTTTCTTTGGAGAATCGGTGTCTCTCCGAGAATGATGTGGCATACCCGGTTTTCATGGCCAATGTGCCAGAGGGCAAGGGCTTTGTCGATAGCATCATCGGGGGTATGATCGTCCTGCGGTTTGCTGACATCTTTGCTATGTTTAACCTTCATCCGCTGCACTACACCTTCATTCGACTATTTTCGCTGAGTATGGAGATGCGGATCATTAGAGACAAGACCCCGGACATCGTGATAGTCGACCCCTTCTACATGCGTGCCAAGATCTTGGGCAGCGCTGGGGACCGGCAAGTCGCAAGTTCATACCTCAAAGGCATCATTCTGGCAAACCCGGATAAGGATAACTTCCTCATGCCTTACTTTCTCGAGTAAGTCATCCCTTCACCGCCCCGTAACATATGATTTCTTAGATTTTCATTGTTCTTTTTTTCTAACATTCCGTGTTTTGTGCAGTGACACACATTGTACACTCATCCTCTTAAGCCCAAATTATTCCATGGCCACGTATTTCGACTCGGACCGTCAGTCGAAGAAAGACTACACAAATATCAAGAAACTTCTTGATGAAGCTCTTCCCGGCTACGCTAGATCTGGAGGCACCTTCAGCAGGCCAATTCATAGGTACGACAAGCACGTGTTCACCCACAATACGATGTTCCCCTGCGTCAAGCAGCCGCCTGGCGGTCATAAGGATGCCTACTACACCCTCCATCACATGCGGGCGGTCGTACGGGACCATAATCACCTTCTACTACCAAATAATCTCAAAGATTGGGCCGCACGCTTGTCGGCAATCCAGGACGCAGACATCAGACAAGAATTCTTTCGCATCTAGTCGGAGTTTGCGGAAATCATCCATCAAGATGTCCTTCATATCTCGGGGTAGTCCTACCTCAGATAGCAACCGTCCAACAGTGAGATAGAAACAACGCTACAAATGCAGGCTGACAACGACCGTGATTTCATGACCATGATGATAGACGGCGGCTTCATCCATGCTTCGGTCCCTGAGTCGAGTCAAAAGTAGTGATGCTATGTAGTTCTGAAATATCGATTAGCTCATGTTGTATTTAAACTTTAATGAACTTGTATGTCTCTTTAGTTTGGACAGTCGTTCAACTTATATGTAATCGATGCTATTTATTAGTAGGACCATGAATCGTGCTATTAATGTGTTGCTTTTCTCTTCCGATCCTTTTGTTGCATACTTATATATTGCTTATGTATTGTCTGTGAATTGCTACTAACATTTTGTTTGTCTAGTGCATAGAGATGCCGTCGTATGTCGTGTACAAGGGTAAGGTTCCCGGAGTCTACAACGTCTGGGAGGAGTGTCGGAGACAGGTTCACCGTTTTAGCGGTAACAGTTACAAAGGGTACACCACTAGGGCGGAGGCGGAAGCTAGATACGCGCGCTATCTAGCGGGAGAGAGGATGGAGCGTTGGAGGAACCGGATAAAGACTAGTTTCATCACGATGATGCTCATCGTGATGACCGCAGCTCTCTTCTATATGATTGTAGTTTAGATGATCGATATCGACTTGTAATGTGAAGACAAACTCGCTACTCGCGGTCTCGAGACTTGTTCGGTATTTTGAATTCGGAGACTAATATGATGAATTGTATTCGGAGACTAATCTTCTATTGTATTTGATAAATCTGCTGTTTATATGTTGTGCTGTTTATATTCTATGCAGTAATATATTTTGTAACCTGTGCAAATATCAGAAAAGAAAAAAAATAATTCCTAATATTCATACTAGTGGCGCATCATACTGCACTTTAGTGGTGCACTGCAATAAACACACTAGTGGCGCATTAACTAGAAGTGCGCCATTAGTAACCCAGAGCACAAGGTAAATATGCCCCCCTGGGAGGCATAGTAATGGCGCACCATTTGACATACTAATGGCGCATTTCTAGGTGTGCCACTATTGTCTGGTATTACTAATGGCGCACCAGGGGTGTGCCATTAGTACTAGTTACTAGTGGCGTGATGATAGTGGCACACCTGTAGTGGGCCTTTAATGGCCAAAACAGGTGCGCCACTAATTAGCCTTTTCCTAGTAGTGTAACAGTGGCAACGACAAAGTAACCGAGCAAAGGACAATATGTGAAAAGCTCGTAGGCATTGGATAGGTGATGGATAATTATGTCGGGTGTGATTTCTCATGCAATAGTTATAACATAGGGTGACACAGAACTAGCTTCAATTCATCAATGTAATGTAGGCATGTATTCCGAATATAGTCATACGTGTTTATGGAAAAGAACTTGGATGACATCTTTTGTCCTACCCTCTCGTGGCAGCGGGGTCCTAATGGAAACTAAGGGATATTAAGGCCTCCTTTTAATAGAGTATCGGACCAAAGCATTAACACTTAGTGAATACATGAACTCCTCAAACTATGGTCATCACCGGTAAGTATCCCGATTATTGTCACTTCGGGGTTAACGGATCATAACACATAATAGGTGACTATAGACTTCCAAGATAGGATCAAGAACTCACATATATTCATGAAAACATAATAGGTTCAGATCTGAAATCATGGCACTCGGGCCCTAGTGACAAGCATTAAGCATAGCAAAGTCATAGCAACATCAATCTCAGAACATAGTGGATACTAGGGATCAAACCCTAACAAAACTAACTTGATTAGATGATAAATCTCATCCAACCCATCACTGTCCAGCAAGTCTACGATGGAATTACTCACGCACGGCGGTGAACATCATGAAATTGGTGATGGAGGATGGTTGATGATGACGACGGCGACGGATTCCCCTCTCTGGAGCCCCGAACGGACTCCAGACCAGCCCTCCCGAGAGTGTTTAGGGCTTGGCGGCGGCTCCGCATCGTAAAACGCGATGAATCCTTCTCTCCTATTTTTTTTCTCCCCAAACGCGAATATATGGAGTTGGAGTTGAGGTCGGTGGAGCACCAGGGGGCCCACGAGGCAGGGGTGCGCCCTAGGGGGGGCGCGCCCCCACCCTCGTGGACAGGGTGTGGACCCCCTGGCCTTGATTCTTTTGCCAGTATTTTATATTAATTCCAAAAATAACTTCCGTGGAGTTTCGGGTCATTCTGAGAACTTTTATTTCTGCACAAAAATAACACCATGGCAGTTCTGCTGAAAACAGCGTCTGTCCGGGTTAGTTCCATTCAAATCATGCAAGTTAGAGTCCAAAACAAGGGCAAAAGTGTTTGGAAAAGTAGATACGGAGACACATCAACTCCCCCAAGCTTAAACCTTTGCTTGTCCTCAAGCAATTCAGTTGATAAACTAAAAGTGATAAAGAAAAACTTTTACAAACTCTGTTATGTAAAGCCAGCATTCAAGTTTTCAGCAAAGATT
Organism: Triticum aestivum; assembly: GCF_018294505.1. NCBI lineage: Eukaryota > Viridiplantae > Streptophyta > Magnoliopsida > Poales > Poaceae > Triticum > Triticum aestivum. Next base: position 18,966,546 of record NC_057795.1, read on the forward strand.
ATGAACTAACCATATTCACAATAACACTTAAGTCTCATGTTTACTCATATCAATGGCATAATCAACTAGCGAGCAATAATAATAAAACTCGGATGGCAACACTTTCTCAAAACAATCATAATATGATATAATAAGATGGTATCTCGCTAGCCCTTTCTGAGATCACAAAACATAAATGGAGAGCACCTTTAAAGATCAAGACTGACTAAACATTATATTTCATGGTAAAAGAGATCCAGTCATAGTCATACCCAATATAAACTAATAGTAATGCATGCAAATGACAGAAGTGCTCTCCAACTGGTGCTTTTTAAATAAGAGGGTGATGACTCAACATAAAAGTAAATAGATAGGCCCTTCGCAGAGGGAAGCAGGGATTTGTAGAGGTGCCAGAGCTCGATTTTTGAAACAGATATTATCATATTTTGGGTGGTATACTTTCATTGTCAACATAACAACCAAGAGATCTCGATATCTTCCATGCTACACACATTATTGGCAGTTCCCAAACAGAATGGTAAAGTTTATACTCCCCCTCCACCAACAAGCATCGATCCATGGCTTGCCCGAAACAACGGGTGCCTCCAACTAACAACAATCCTGGGGGAGTTTTGTTTGCAATTATTTTGATTTGATTTGAGCAAGGGGCTGGGCATCCCGGTGACCAGCCATTTTCTCGTGAGTGAGGAGCGGAGTCCACTCCTCTTGAGAATAACCCGCCTAGCATGGAAGATACATAAAGCCCTAGTTGATACATGATCTGTTCGAGCATACAAAACATAATTTCATTTGAAGGTTTAGAGTTTGGCACATACAAATTTACTTGGAACGACAGGTAGATACCGCATATAGGAAGGTATGGTGGACTCATATGGAAAAAATTTGGGGTTTATGGAAGTGGATGCACAAGCAGTATTCCCGCTTAGTACAAGTGAAGGCTAGAAAAAGATTGGGAAGCGACCAACTAGAGAGCGACAACAGTCATGAACATGCATTAAAATTAATAGACACTGAGTGCAAGCATTAGGAGGATATAATCCACCATGAACATAAATATTGTGGAGGCTATGTTGATTTTGTTTCAACTACATACGTGAACATGTGCCAAGTCAAGTCACTCGAATCATTCAAAGGAGGATACCACCCTATCATACCACAACACAACCATTTTAACAGCATGTTGGCACGCAAGGTAAACCATTATAGACTCCTAGCTAATTAAGCATGACATAAGCAACTATGATCTCTACTTGTCATTGCAAACATGTTTATTCATAATAAGCTGAATCAGGAACGATGAAATAATCATATTTACAAAAACAAGATAGGTCAAGTTCATACCAGCTCCTCCTATCTCAATCATTTCATCATATATCATCATTATTGCCTTTCACTTGCACGACCGAACGGTGTGGATAATAATAATAGTGCACGCGCACTGGACTAAGCTGGAATCTGCAAGCATTCAATTCAAGGGAGAAGACAAGTAATATGGGCTCTTGGTTAAATCAATCAATTATGCATACAAGAGCCACTCAACAATTTCATCAAGGTCTTCTCCTTTCGACCCCTAAAGAAGAGAAAAGAAATAAAACTATTTACACAGGAAAGCTCCCAACAAGCAAAAGAAGAACGAGAAATATTTTTGAGTTTTCTTTTAAGTAGTACTACTACAGGCAAGGAAAGTAAATTAGCTAAAAGCTATTACTAATTTTTTTGTTTGTTTTTATTAAGGTTATTCAAACACACAAGAAGAAAGCAAGAAAAAGAAAATAAACTAGCATGAATAGTACAATGAAGAAGTATGAGCACCGACAGCTAGGATGAGTGTGTGAACATGAATGTAATGTCGGTGAGAAATACGTACTCCCCCAAGCTTAGGCTTTTGTCCTAAGTTGGTCTATGCCCATGGATCATAGCTACTCTCTCTGGTGTACTGAGGAGGTGTCATCTGAGTACCACTGGATGGCAATCTCCTCCAGATCCCACTGATAAAAGGACTGTGGATAAGGGTCAAGTGGTAGTTCCATCTCAGACTCGGGAGCTGATGTGTGGCCCCAGTACGCATAAACGGCCTCCGGCAAGATGAGAAAAGTGCCTGAAGACAAGTCAAACAAAGAGGGTGCAGGCAAGATAATAGTTTCATTATGAGTCTTATTAAATCTCAAATTATACTTAAGCATTTTATCATCATTTTTAACAATGAACTCATGTGCTACCATACTCTTATAATCTAGAAAAGTAGGGGGCATCAGTTTTTCCTCTTTCTCATAATGCCTAACAGGTATCCTAAGGTGTTTAGCAAGGCGTGAAGCATAGATACCTCCAAAGATGGGGCCCTTGGTACGGTTCAGACTTAAGCGTTTAGCAACAATAGCTCCCAAACTAACAGTGTTATCACAAAATAGAGCATGGCACAAAATAGCAATATTAGGAACACTAAGGTTTCCACAGTTTCCGTGACCAATCAAGCATCTACTAGCAAATATTGCAAAGTAACACAGAACAGGAAAGTCTATGCTAGTAATTCTTGCATCGGAAGCCTTCCTAGTTTCTCCTACAGTAATCATGTCAATAAAGCCATTCACATCTCTACGATGTGGTTCCTCTATGCTGCCCCCAAAGGGTTTCTTGCAAACCGCACAAAACTCACACAGTGATATCTCTCTAACCTCATGTTGGGAATGTAGTAATTTCAAAAAAATTCCTACGCACATGCAAGATCATGGTGATGCAAAGCAACGAGAGGGGGAGTGTATCTTCATACCCTTGAAGATCGCTAAGCAGAAGCGTTTAACAACATGATTGATGTAGTCGTACGTCTTCATGATCCGACCGATCCAAGTACCGAACGCATGACGCCTCCAAGTTCTGCACATGTTCAGCTCGATGACGTCCCACGAACTCCGACCCAGCAGAGTGTCGAAGGAGAGTTCTGTCAGCACGACGGCGTGATGATGGTGTTGATGAAGCTACCGACGTAGAGCTTCTCCTAAGCACCGCTACGATATGACCGAGGTGGATTATGGTGGAGGGGGCACCGCACACGGCTAAATGATCAATGATCAACTTGTGTGTCTTGGGGTGCCCCCCCGCCCCCATATATAAAGGATCCAGGGGGGAGGCGGCCGGCCAGGAGGAGGACGCGCCAAGGGGGGAGTTCTACTCCCACCGGGAGTAGGACTCCTCCTTTCCTACTAGGAGTAGGAGAAGGGGGAAGGAGGAGAGAGGGGGGAAGGAAAGGGGGGCGCTGCCCCCCCTCCTTGTCCAATTAGGACTAGAGGGGGAGGGGGCGTGCGGCCTTGCCTTGGCCGCCCCTCCTCTTCTCCACTAAGGCCCATGAGGCCCATTATACTCCCCGCGGGGTTCCGGTAACCCCCCGGTACTCCGGTATATGCCCAAACTTGCCGGGAACACTTCCGAAGTCCAAACATAGTCATCCAATATATCGATCTTTATGTATCTACCATTTCGAGACTCCTCGTCATGTCCATGATCATATCTGGGACTCCGAACTACCTTCGGTACATCAAAACACATAAACTCAAAATATCGATCGCCACCAAATGTTAAGCGTGCGGACCCTACAGGTTTGAGAACTATGTAGACATGACCGAGACATGTCTCCGGTCAATAACCAATAGCGGAACCTGGATGCTCATATTGGCTACTACATATTCTACGAAGATCTTTATCGGTCAAACCGCATAACAACATACCTTGTTCCTTTTGTCATCGGTATGTTACTTTCCCGGGATTCGATCGTCGGTATCTCAATACCTAGTTCAATCTCGTTACTGGCAAGTCTCTTTACTCGTTCCGTAATACATCATCCCACAACTAACTCATTAGTCACATTGCTTGCAAGGCTTATAGTGATGTGCATTACTGAGAGGGCCCAGAGATACCTCTCCGACACTCGGAGTGACAAATCCCAATCTTGATCTATGCCAACTCAACAAGTACCATCGGAGACACCTGTAGAGCACCTTTATAATCACCCAGTTACGTTGTGACGTTTGGTAGCGCACAAAGTGTTCCTCCGGTATTCGGGAGTTGCATAATCTCATAGTCATAGGAACATGTATAAGTCATGAAAAAAGCAATAGCAACAAACTAAACGAAAAAGTGCTAAGCTAACGGCATGGGTCAAGTCAATCACATCATTCTCTAATGATGTGATCCCGTTAATCAAATGACAACTCATGTCTATGGTTAGGAAACACAACCATCTATGATTCAACGAGCTAGTCAAGTAGAGGCAAACTAGTGACACTTTGTTTGTCTTTGTATTCACACATGTACTAAGTTTCCGGTTAATACAATTCTAGCATGAATAATAAACATTTATCATGATATAAGGAAATATAAATAACAACTTTATGATTGCCTCTAGGGCATATTTCCTTCACCTCATCATATAAATGAAAATCCACTAAAGGTGGTGATTTCTTAGCATGAAATTGAAAATTTTGCACAAAAGTATTGGTGAGTAAGAGATACTGTTCGAGCTGGTCATGGAGGAAGTCGGTGAGACCCGCATTATCAACCAAAGAATAGAAATCATCATAAATCCCGGCCGCTCTCAAGAACTCATCACAAGACCATTCACACGGCCGAAATTCCACGACGCGAGGAAGATTATACTTGGGCTTTTTATTCTCCTTGCTTTGTTTATCCTTTGAGATTTGGCTAGAAGAGACCCTCAAGAATCTCCTCATCATTTTCGGAAAATTTCTGAAAAAATTTTGGTAACTCAAAATAAAAGTAAACCAAACTCAATAAAATTGATAGCAACTACTCCCACAAGTGCCTAGAGACTATATCATGCATTGGAACTACTTGGGACCAACTAAATTTGACATGCAAGCTCAAGAACAGGGTCACCTTAGCAGCAAGAATTTGCAATATATATAACGCTAGAACAAAAACTAATTGGACCATTGGAGGAGTCACATACCAAAGAACAATGCCCCAAAGCAGTTTTGTGAATGGAGCTTTGAGCAAGGAGATCGAAAATGGCAGCAAAATGAGCTAGAACTCGTGCTTGAGCTGGTTGGTGATTTTTTGAAGGAAGAAAAAGAGCATAGGTGCAGGAATAAGTGGAGGAGGGCCACCAAGGGGCCACTAGGCAGGGGGGCGCACCCGGGGGGGGGGGCACCCTGGACCCTCGTGGCCAGGTGCTGGTCCCTCTGGTGTGTTATCAGTGCCAGATATTCTCAAATATTCCAGAAAAAATCATATTTAATTTGCAAGGCATTTGGAGAACTTTTATTTTTAGGATATTTTTTATTGCATGGATAATTCAAAAAACAGACAGAATATACTATTTCTACTTTATTCAATCTAAATAAAAGAAAGTAAAAAGAGGTACAACAAGTTGGGCCTTCTAACTTCATCCATCTCATGCTCATCAAAAGGAATCCACTAACAAGGTTGATCAAGTCTTGTTAACAAACTCATTCTGAATTGCATGAAACCGGAGAAACTTCGAAATGACACTAGGTTAACTCAACGGGGATATGTACATCGCCAATAATAAGAATATCATACTTCTTCTTTATAGTAGGAAGAGGAAATTCAAAACCTCCAATAACAATTGATGGGATTTTTCCAATAGAATTTATACTGTGGACTTGAGGTTGTTTCCTTGGAGAGTGTACCATATGCTCATTACCATTAACATGAAAAGTGACATTGCCTTTGTTGCAATCTATAACAGCACCTTCAGTATTCAAAAAGGGTCTACCAAGGATAATCGACATACTATCATCCTCGGGAATATCAAGAATGACAAAGTCTGTTAGGATAGTAACGTTTGCAACAACAATAGGCATGTCCTCACAAATACCGACAGGTAAAGCAGTTGATTTATCCGCCATTTGCAAAGATATTTCAGTAGGTGTCAACTTATTCAATTCAAGTCTACAATATAAAGAGAGAGGCATAACACTAACACCGGCTCCAAGATCACATGAATCAGTTTTAACATAGTTCCTTTTAATGGAGCATGGTATAGTTGGTACTCATGGATCTCCATGTTTCTTAGGTATTCCACCCTTAAAAGTATAGTTAGCAAGCATGCTGGAAATTTCAGCTTTCGGTATCTTTCTTTTATTTGTAATAATATCTTTCATGTACTTAGCATAAGGATTCGTCTTAAGCATATCGGTCAAACGCATACGCAAAAAGATAGGTCTAATCATTTTAGCAAAGCGCTCAAAATCCTCACCATCCTTTTTCTTGGATGGTTTAGGAGAAAAAGGCATGGGTTTCTGAACCCATGGTTCTCTTTCTCTACCATGCTTCCTAGCAACGAAGTCTTTCTTATCATAATGTTGATTCTTTGATTGTGGTTTATCAAGATCAACAGCAGGTTCAATTTCTACATTGTTGTTATTGCTAGGTTGAGCATCTACATGAACATCATTATTAGCATTATCACTAGGTTCATGTTCATCACCAGATTGTGTTTCAGCATCAGAGATAGAAATATCATTAGGATTCTCAGGTGTGTCTACAATAGGTTCATTAGAAGCATGCAAAGTCCTATCATTATTCTTTTTCTTCCTTTTAGAAGGACCAGGCGCATCAGCATTATTTCCCTGAGAATCTTGCTCAATTCTCTTAGGGTGGCCCTCATGATACAAAGGTTCCTGAGTCATTCTACCACCTCTAGTCATAACCCTAACAACATTATCATTTCTCTTATCATTTGAGCAATTCATTCTGAGCCTTAAGCACTTGTTCTACTTGAGTGGTAACCATCGAAGCATGTTTACTAATGAGTTTGAGTTCACCTTTAACTCTAGACATATAATCACTCAAGCGTCCTATCATATAAGCATTACTTTTCAGTTGACTACTAACATAAGCATTGAAATTTTCTTGTTTAGCCCTAAAGTCATCAAATTCATCCAAGAACTGGCTAACAAATTTAGTAGACGAGATTTCAACTTTATCATATCTATAGAGAGAATTTACCTTCACTACCTGTGTCGGGTTATCAAGACCGCGTATTTTTTCAATAGGTGGTATATTAAGGCCATGTATTTCTTCAACATGAGATAAATTCTTAACATCTTCAGCTTTAATGCCTTTCTCTTTCATAGATTTCTTTGCCTCTTGCATATCTTCAGGACTGAGAAATAGAACACCTCTTTTCTTCGGAGTTGGCTTTAGGAGTTGGTTCAGGAAGTGTCCAATTATTTTCATTTGTCAACATATTATTCAATAGCAATTAAGCTTGGTCAACTGTTCTTTCCCTGAAAACACAACCAGCACAGCTATCTAGGTGGTCCTTGGAAGCATCGGTTAGTCCATTATAAAAGATATCAAGTATTTCATTTTTCTTAAGAGGATGATCAGGCAAAGCATTAAGTAATCGGAGAAGCCTCCCCCAAGCTTGTGGGAGACTCTCTCCTTCAATTTGCACAAAATTATATATTTCCCTCAAGGCAACTTGTTTCTTATGAGCGGGGAAATATTTAGCAGAGAAGTAATAAATCATATCCTGGGGACTACACACACAACCAGGATCAAGAGAATTAAACCATGTTTTAGCATCACCCTTTAATGAGAAAAGAAATATTTTAAGGATATAGTAGTAGCGAGATTTCTCATCATTAGTAAATAGGGTGGCTATATCATTCAACTTAGTAAGATGTGTCACTACAGTTTCAGATTCATGGCCATAAAAAGGATCAGATTCAACCAAAGTAATTATCTCGGGATCCACAGAGAAATCATAATCCTTATCAGTAACAAAGATAGGTGAAGTAGCAAAAGCAAGGTCATGTTTCATTCTAGCATTCAAAGTCTTTTGTTTCAGCTTAGCCAATAATTTCTTAAGATCAGATCTATCATTGCAAGCAAGAAAATATCTAGCAGTTTCTTCATCCATAACATAACCCTCAGGAACAACAGGCAATTCATATTTAGGGGGAGAACCTTCATCATCACTATCATCAATATTATCAGTTTCAATAATTTTATTCTCTCTAGCCCTAGTAAGTTTTTCATCAAGAAATTCACCTAATGGCACAGTAGTATCAAGCATAGAAGTAGTTTCATCATAAGTATCATGCATAGCAGAAGTGGCATCATCAATAACATGCGACATATAAAAATTAGTAGCAGAAGCAGGTTTAGGTGTCACAAGTTTACTCATAACAAAAGGAGAATCAAGTGCAGAGCTAGACGGCAGTTCCTTACCTCCCCTCATAGTTGAGGGATAAATCTTAGTTCTTTCGTCTTTCAAGTTCTTCATAGTGATCAGCAGATATAAATCCCAAGTGACTCAAAGAATAGAGCTATGCTCCCCGGCAACGGCGCCAGAAAATAGTCTTGATGACCCACAAGTACAGGGGATCGCAACAGTTTTCGAGGGTAGAGTATTCAACCCAAATTTATTGATTCGACACAAGGGGAGCCAAAGAATATTCTCAAGTATTAGGAGTTGAGTTGTCAATTCAACCACACCTTGATAACTTAGTATCTGCAGCAAAGTATTTAGTAGCAAAGTAATATGGAAGTAACGTCAACGAGAGCAAAAGTAACAGCAGCAGTTTTGTAGTAATTGTAACAGTGGCAATGGCAAAGTAACTGAGCAAAGGACAATATGTGAAAAGCTCGTAGGCATTGGATAGGTGATGGATAATTATGTCGGATGCGAATCCTCATGCAATAGTTATAACATAGGGTGACATAGAACTAGCTCCAATTCATCAATGTAACGTAGGCATGTATTCCGAATATAGTCATACGTGCTTATGGAAAAGAACTTGCATGACATCTTCTGTCCTACCCTCCTGTGGCAGCGGTGTCCTAATGGAAACTAAGGGATATTAAGGACTCCTTATAATAGAGTACCGAACCAAAGCATTAACACTTAGTGAATACATGAACTCCTCAAACTATGGTCATCATCGGTAAGTATCCCGATTATTGTCACTTCGGGGTTAACGGATCATAACACATAATAGGTGACTATAGACTTGCAAGATAGGATCAAGAACTCACATATATTCATGAAAACATAATAGGTTCATATCTGAAATCATGGCACTCGGGCCCTAGTGACCAGCATTAAGCATAGCATATTCATAGCAACATCAATCTCAGAACATAGTGGATACTAGGGATCAAACCCTAACAAAACTAACTTGATTACATGGTAAATCTCATCCAACCCATCACTGTCCAGCAAGCCTATGATGGAATTATTCACGCACGGCGGTGAGCATCATGAAATTGGTGATGGAGGATGGTTGATGATGACGGCGGCGGCGGATTCCCCTCTCCAGAGCCCCGAACGGACTTCAGATCAGCCCTCCCGAGAGAGTTTAGGGCTTGGCGGTGGCTCCGTATCGTAAAACGCGATGAATCCTTCTCTCCTATTTTTTTCTCCCCGAACGTGAATATGTGGAGTTGGAGTTGAGGTCGGTGGAGCACTAGGGGGCCCATGAGGCAGGGGGGCGCGCCCTGGGGGGGCACCCTAGGGGGGGGGGCGCCCTCCACCCTCGTGGACAGGGTGTGGACCCCTGGCCTTGATTCTTTCGCCAGTATTTTTTATTAATTCCAAAAATAACTTCCGTGGAGTTTTGGGTCATTCTGAGAACTTTTATTTCTGCACAAAAATAACACCATGGCAGTTCTGCTGAAAACAGCGTTAGTCCGGGTTAGTTCCGTTCAAATCATGCAAGTTATAGTCCAAAACAAGGGCAAAAGTGTTCGGAAAAGTAGATACGACGGAGACGTATCACCTGTCCCATGCCTCGACAAGCAATCCGGCTGTAACCCTTTAACCCCCTATACTGATAGGAGGCCCTGATAGTGGCGTTGATCGCCCAAGATCCTCTACCACCTCGGCCGGACATTGCCACAATCTTCACATTGACCGAGGAGGACGAAAACGAAGGAGCTGACCAAGCCACCCCCAAGGACTTCATGAAGTCCACCTACCATTTGAGCAACCAATGAAGGCCATCCCCGAGCTTCTGACATAGAAAACCAAGAGACTAGTAATGAAGAAGATACCAGGGTGGTCAATTCCGCAGCCCCCATAGCACAAGATCACCCAACACCGCCACCTCATCTGCGGTCGAGCCATCTTTGCACCCAGAGGTGTCAACCCTGGTCATCCCTGATGACATGCCAAGGAGGTAGCTCGGTGCCAGCACTTCGGCCAACGTGGTTTTGACCCAGTGGCCGCCTTCAGAAATGTCCATCACCGTCAACCTCAATGCCGCACCAGTGGTCGATGGATCATCGTCCGGAGGGGCGAGGAAACACCCGCGGGAGCTACCAGCCGACATGCTCCCGGGCGCCCGCAACCTCTTTGACATAATGTCGGCCGATGGTGACGACGAGAGGGCCAACCGTTTCATCATCGAGAGCATCATCTTCGAAAGAGGTGCAGTTGCCGCTGCTTCCGCATGCGGTGCGGGCGCGGCTGCCTTCGATCCCGACGAGACCCAAAGCCAAGACGACCGAGCGCCCTTCATGCCCATGCTATTTTTTTGAATTAGAAAAAAATTGCGTTTTACATACAAGCAACAAAACTAAGCATGCACCCAAGCATAGTCTACATTCATGAAAGATAGTTACTTTTTTTACTCTGTTCAATTTTTGGAACTTGAGCATGATAAAGTTTATTATTAATGACATGTCACTACTTGAATCGCCGAATTCGCCGAGTTTCCAGCCTACTCGCCAAAGCCCAGAAACAACTTGGCATTGTGTTTGCTGAGTTCTGTTCTCAGCAAATGTCCCTTTGTTTGACGGACGTGAGCAATCATTAACTTTGCCGATTTTTTATTCTCGGGCACTTGACAAACATTTAAATAGCCATTGCTGAGTTTCGAATAAAGAGAACTCAGCAAAACAACCACGTTAGGAATAACAAGCATGTTAATTTGTAGGGACGACATATATATGGTGCAGATGATGGATAGGACGTATGTGCGTCGGTTTGTTTGGTTAGATAAATAAGATATCAGTTAAATATTGTATCAGTATTTCGCTACATATAGATTCATATTTTCTTTTGGTTTCATTATATACCAAATTATGTTAGTAAGGTCTTTGTATATACCTTATTAGCCAAATTTCATGTGAATTGAAAATAGAGACCAGAAGAGTTTACTTTTGTGTATATCTTAGCATATTAGCACTTTACTTTTACGAAATGACTAATATAATGAAAGTGAGCATGTTTAGATCAAGACATTATGATGTGATGGAAGCAAAGCAGATGCACCGAAGTGCAACCATCTCAGCATGTACCGAAACTCAACCAAATGACCATTTTCTCTATGTATGATTTTAGTTTATCAGGTATAGACTAGGCATTTGTCTTTTAATGACAAAATTTTCAAAAAAGGCAAAAAGTACTAAAAAATGGTCGCCGATGCGTGCATCTATTCCTTTTTCTCTTTAAAAGGGTCAAATTATTTTTGTTGTTGATTCTGTGAGGCTCTTTCATCTTATATATAAAGTAAACTTCTTAATTACTCTAGAGAATGGTCGGAATAGGTGCCAAGTTAATGAAGGATCAGCAAAATTTATTTTCAATGTGCTGAAGGGATAGTATACCAAGATTTAGAGGTGATTAAATAATTTGATTTCTTTTATCTAGATAGAGAACGTTTGAGTATATGCGTGTCATTTCATATTCTATTATTTTAAGTATTAAATTTTCTCTACGATATGAATGTTAAACATGTATGGTCATATGACAAGATGGAACAATTCCAGTAGAAATTTGGGAATTCCATATTTCATTACTCCTGGTGAATGAAATGTAGTCTCAAAACTCAAACCGTTGCATATTACTGTACTAGCCCGTGCGAATGCACGGGTTGACGACTAGTGGAGATTAATTATCTACAGCAAAGTGATTAGTAGCACAGTAGTATGATAGTTTTGATGATAGCGACAGTAGTAACGGTGACAGTAATAGTGATAGCAGTGATATTGTAGCAAGTGTGACAATAGCAGCAGTAGTAGTAACTTAGCAGAAACAATATAAGATAAATTCATAGGCATTGGATCGGTGACTTGTTGGATGATATTCATCATGTGACAGTTATAACATAGGGCGGTATGACACTAGCTCCAGTTCATTGATATATGTAGGCATGTATTCCGTAAATAGTCATACATGCTTTATTAAAAGAACTTGCATGAGATCTTTTGTCCTACCCTCCCGTGGCAGCGCGGTCCATATTGGAAACTAAGGGATATTAAGGCCTCCTTTTCATAGAGAACCGGAACAAAGCATTAACACATAGTGAATACATGAACTCCTAAAACTACGGTCATCATCGAGAGTGGGCCCGGTTGTTTTCACTCCGGGGTTGTCGGATCATAACCGTAGTAGGTGACTATATCTTGCAAGGTCGGATCTAAAACATGGATATAATGATGAATTCATAAATGGTTCAGATCTGAGTTCATGGCACCCGGGCCCAAAGTGACAAGCATTAAGCATAGCAAAGTCATAGCAACATCAATCTAAGAACATATTGGGTACTAGGCATCAGGCCCTAACAAAACTATATCGATTACATGATGAATCTCATCCAACTCCTCACCGACCAGCGAGCCTACGAAGGAATTACTCACTCCCGGTGGGGAGCATCATGGAATTGGCGATGGAGATGGGTTGGTGATGACGAAGAACGAAGATCCCCCTCTCCGTAGCCCCAAACGGACTCCAGATCTGCCCTCCCGAGGAAGAATAGGGCTTGGCGGCGGTTCTGTCTTGTGGATCACGATAATTCTTTCTCTCTGATTTTTTTCTGGAAATATGTGATTTTATAGTATCAGGGGGGTCGTCTGCGGGGCCACCAGGTGGGTACAACCCACCTGGGCATGCCAAGAGAGGGGGCGCTCCCTAGTGGGTTGTGCCCACCCAGGTGCCCATCTCCTGCGGGTCTTGGCTCTAGAAATTATTATTATTGATATAAAAAATCCTTGCAAAGTTTCGTTCCATTCCGAGAACTTTTATTTCTGCACAAAAACAACACCATGGTAGTTTTGCTGAAAATAGCATCAGTCCGGGTTTAGTTTCATTCAAATCATGCAAATTAGAGTCCAAACCAAGAGGAAAACGTGAGAAAACTAGATATGTTGGAGACGTATCAACTCCCCCAAGCTTAAACCTTTGCTTGTCCTGAAGCAATTCAGTTGATAAACTAAAAGTGAGAAAGAAAAAACTTTTACAAACTCTTTTGCTGTTGTTTGTATAAATAAGCTTAAATAGCACCCAGGTTTTCAGCCAACATTATAACTAACCATGTCAACAATAACATCTAAAGATTATAATGACTCATATCAATGACATAATCAGCTAGCGAGCAATAATAAAATATCTCAAACAGCAATACGTTGTCAAACCAGACATGATATAATATGACAATAGTGGTATCTCGCTAGCCCTTTCTGAGACCGCAAAATATAAATGCAGAGCACCTCCAAAGTTCAAGCAGCGACTAAACATTATAATTCATGGTAGAGAAGATCCAGTCATGATGCACACAACATTAGCTACACATAATGCATAAATCGTGGCAGTTGTGCTCTACTCAGTTTCTGGCGCTTGTTTTAGAAGGTGGTGACACAACATAAAAGTAAATAGATAGTCCCTTCGCTGAGGGAACCAGTGATTTGTAGAGGTACCAGAGCTCAATTTTTAAAACAAAGATAAATGATATTTTGAAACATGTACCCTTCTTATTCACTTCATGACCATCAGTTATCAATATCTTCCATGCTAAGCACGCTAGTGGCGGTTCCCATGCGATAAAAGTAAAGGTTTACTCCCCCTCCACCATCAATCACACTCCACGGCTTGTCCGAAACAACGGGTGCCGCCCATACCAACATCAGTCGTGGGGGAGTTTTGTTTAATTATTTGCATTTTTTGAGTTCGGGACAGGGAATCCCTATACCTGCCCATTTTCTCGTGCGATGGCGAGTTAATAAACATTCAACCCGAGAATAAACCGCTTAGCATGGAAGATACTGACCACCTCCTGCCATTCCATGAATGATCCAGGAAACAAAAAGGATAATTGTTAGAAGTTTTTAGAGGTGGCACATGCAAATTCACTTAGGACGGCAAGGTAATACTGTATATAGGTAGGTATGGTGGACTCATCTGGAATAACATTGGGTTCAAGGTTTTTGATGTACAAGCAGAGTTCACACTTAGTACAGGCGAAGCCTAGCAATTAAGATTGAGAAGCGGCCAGCTAGAGAGTAACAACGATCATAACCATGCATTATGCATAAGTAACATTGTACACTAGCATGAGTAGGATATGAACACCATGAACATAAATATCATAGAGGCTATGTTGGTTTTGATTCAACTACATGCATGAACATGTGCCCAGTCAAGCCACTCGAACATTCAGAGGAGGATACCACATTATCATACTACATCACAATCATTTTAACGCTATGTTGATATCCAAGATAAATCGTTATCAACTCCCAACTACTTATGCATGGCATGAGAAACTATAATCTCTAATTGTCAGTGCAAACATGTTTAATCCTAATGGGCTGAATCATGGATACTAGGTTAAACATATTTACACAAATAGAACAAGTCGAGTTCATACCAGTTTCTCCCTGCCACGGCCAGTTCATTGGATGTCATCGTTATTGCCTTTCACTTGCATGACCAAACGATATGCAAATAATAGTAGTGCAAGAATGCCGTGGACTAAGCTGGAATCTGCAAACATTTTATTCAATAGGAGAAGACAAGGTAAAATGTGTTCTTTATTAGTTCAACAATTATTCATATGAGAGCCACTCAACATTTTCATCGTGGTCTTCTCCTTGGTAAGACTTGAATAAAAATAAAAGAAGTTCAGAAAACACACTGAATTATTTTAGGAGTTTTTGATTTTCTAGAACGGGCAAATAAAAGGGAAAAGCAAAAATGAGAAAAACTATTTACACGGGAAAGCTCCCAACAAGCAAAAGAAGAACAAGGAAATCTTTTTGGATTTTCTTTTTAATACTACTACTAAGTATGCAAAGAAAGTAAATTACTACAACTATTTTTTTTGGTTTTTCTAAAGTTTTTTGAACACACAAGAAGAAAGCAATAAAATAAATCTTAGAATGGATGATACAATGAAAAAGTGTGAACACCGACAAGTAGAATGATAAGCATGAACATGAATAAATATCGGTGGGAACACGTACTCCCCCAAGCTTAGGCTTTTGGCCTAACTTGGTAGTCGATCAGTAGCCTAGATGGTAGTAGGGGTGCTGAGGAGCCGACATCCACTCATCCCACTATTGAGGCTCCTCCGCAGCCTCTGCAGCAGCGTGAGTGTTCCAGTAGGTGATGATGTCTGCAGGCATAATCCGGTATCCACCCCTGGAAGCAGAATCAAACAAAGCAGGCACAGGCAATGGAATAACATCACGAGTTTTAACGCTATAGACCATGTTGTAAGGAATGGCGATGTCAGGACGATCATGTGCAAGAAAGTGATGGTGTTCCATGCCTGCACGGTCTAGGTAAACCTTAGTCAGAGGTAATCATGAGGGCGTATCTCAACCTCGAAGTGAGCCGCCAAACGAGTAGCATAAATCCCACCATGTATTTTGCCCTGTGATTTATTAAGATGCAGGCGACGAGCCATGATAGCTCCCAAGCTATGAGTATTGTCGCCCTCAAGAGCACGACATAAAACAACAAGGTCTGGTGAACTAAGTGCACCCACCTTCTCCCTAGCAAGCAAGCATTTAGTAATGAAAAGTGTAAAGTAACGAACAGCAGGAAAATGTAAGTCAGCGGCAGTGATCGCTGACACTCCCCTCTCAGCACACACTGTCAAAGTCCGATAAAAGGCCTCAAACTCGGCCGGCCTAGTCTCAGCCAAGATCCCATCATAAGGGATCATGCATATGTTACAAAAATCAGTAAGTGGTATCTGATGGTTTTCAGCATATAAATAAAAGCTCACTTTAGGAGAATTATTCCTAGGCAAGAAAGTAAAACTTTGAACAAAGATGTTTGTGAGGATTTAGTGCTGGTCACACTCATCTGTGATGAAGTCGGTGAGGCCGGCATTAGCAATATATTGCATGAACTCCTCAAAGAGTCCATCCTCTTGTAGGAACGGGGTGTGCGTCCATTCGCACGACCGTATTTCCGCCAACCTCCAAGGGTGGAGATCACTGTCAGAAGACTCCCTGATAACACCCTTGGAGTTCTTCTTCGAGCCAAACTTCCTGAAGATATTCATGTTCGCGTATAATTTTTCCTATGAACAAAAATCTGAATTTTTAGTTCACAAAATTTTCCCAACAAAACTTCACAAAATTGATAGCAACTACTCCTAGGGATACATAGAGGCCATAGCAAGCATTAAAACTACTTAGAACACTAAGAATTCAACATGCAAGCTCATCTACAGCAGCACCAAGAGTAGCTAATTATTCAAAGTATAAACCACTAAAATAAAAACTAATTGGACAAATGGTGGAGTCACATACCAAGCAACAATCCCCCAAAACAGTTTCTGAAATGGAGCTTTGAGCAAAGAGATCGAAAAATCCGTGGGTCTGAGCTCAAGAACACGGGAGAGAGAGCAATGGAGATTTTTTTCTAGAGGTGAGTGATGATGTGGGCTAAAGAGATAAGTGAGGGGGGCCACATTGGGACCACAACCCACCAGGGCGCGCTTGGGGGTCCTGGCGCGCCCAGGTGGGTTGTGCCCACCTGGTGCACCTCCCTCTGGTATTATTTGCACCAGAAATTCAGAAAACAGACAAAACATGGCATTTAATTTTATTTAACTAATAGAAACATAAAATAAAAGGTAGGCACAGAAGGTAGTGCTTACTAAATTCATCAACTTCATACCATCCAAAAATGATTCGTTAATAAGGTTGATCAGGTCTTACTAACAACCACTTTCGGTTAGCATGAAACCGAAGAACTTTCGTAAATCACTCTCAATGGGGATATGCATTTCCCCAACAATAAGCATTTCATATTTCTTTTTGATAGTAGGTAGAGGTATTTGAAAACTTCCAATAGTTATTGTCGGAGATTTTTCAATAACATTAATACCATTCACTTGGAATTGTTTCTTAGGAAAGTGCACCGTATCCTCATTACCATTAATATGAAAAGTGAACTTGCTTTTATTGCAATCAATAACAGCCCCTGTAGTATTCAAGAAGGGTCTACCAAGGATAATCGGCATGTTATCGTCCTCGGGCATCTCAAGTATAACAAAGTGAGTCAAAATAGTAACATTAGTAACAACAACTGGCACATCCTCACAGATACCGATAGGTATGGCAGTTGATTTATCATCCATTTGCAAAGATATTTCTGTAGGTGTGAGTTTATTGAAGTCAAGTCTTTTATATAAAGACAAAGGCATAACACTAACACGAGCTCCTAAATCACACAAAGTAGTTTTCACATAATTCTTTTTGATAGAGCAAGGTCTTGTTGGTATACCCGGATCTCCAAGTTTTTTAGGTACTCCATCTTTAAAAGTATAATTAGCAAGCATAGTGGAGATTTCAGCTTCCGGTATTTTTCTCTCAATTGTGATGATATCTTTCATATACTTTTCATAAGGAGGCATTTTTAAGATGTCAGTCAAACGAGTATGCAAAAAGACTGGCCTTAGCATTTCAGCAAAGCGTTCAAATTCTTCATCATCTTTCTTTTTAGTTGACTTGGGTGGAAAAGGCATAGGTTTTTAAACCCACGGTTCTCTTTCTTTACCGTGTTTTCTAGCAACAAAGTCTCTTTTATCATATCTTTTATTCTTAGGTTGTGGGTTATCAAGATCAACAGGTGGTTCTATCTCAACATCATTATCTGGTTCTTTATCATTATTTGTTTGAATGTCTTCGTGAACCTCATCATTGTCTTTTTCATTATCACTAGGTGGACGTTCATTACCAGATTGAGTTTCAGCATCAGAGATAGAAGTTTCATTTTCATTATCAGGAGGTTTGTCTATTTCAGGTTCACTAGAAGCATGCAAAGTCCTATCATTTTTCTTTTTCTTTTTAGAAGGACTAGGTGCACTAGTGTTATTTCTTTGTGAATCTTGTTCAATTCTTTTTGGGTGTCCTTCAGGATAAAGTGGTTCCTAAGTCATTTTACCTCCTCTTGTTGCAACTCGAACGACAAAGTCATGTATATTATTATTCATTTCATCAAGTAATTCTCTTTCTGATTTAGCAACTTGTTCTAACTGGGTTTGAACCACAGGAGCATGTTTTCCAACACCTCTAACATCATTTGAGATTCTAAATAACAAGTCACTCAAGCGAGCAATCATATTAGAATTATATTTCAATTGTTTCATGACATTTGCATTGAAGTTGTCTTGTTTTCTAATGTAATTATCAAACTCATAAAGGCATTGACTAGGATGTTTATTATGAGGATCATCACTATCATTGAATTTCATTAAAGATTTTACCTCTACCACCTTGGGTGGTGGTGGTGCTTGAAGCCCATGTATTTCTTCGATAGGTGGTAAATTTTTAACATCCTCGGCCTTAATACCTTTTTCCTTCATAGATTTCTTTGCCTCTTGCATATCTTCAGGACTGAGATATAAGATGCCCCTCTTCTTTAGAGTGGGTTTAGGCGGTGGTTCAGGAATAGTCCAATCATCATAATTTTTCAATATGTTATTCAATAATTCTTCAGCTTGAGAAATAGTTCGTTCCCTAAAAACACAACTAGCACAACTATCTAGGAAGTCCCTAGAAGCATATGTTAGTCCATTATAGAAGATATCAAGTATTTCATTTTTCTTAAGAGGATGATCAGGCAAAGCATTAAGTAACTGGCAAAGCCTCGCCCAAGCTTGTGGGAGACTCTCTTCTTTAGTTTGAACAAAGTTAAATATTTCCTGTATGGCAGCTTGTTTCTTATGAGCAGGAAAATATTTTTCAGAGAACTAGTAAATCATACCCTGGGGACAACGCACACAACCAGGAGCAAGAGTATTGTACCAAGATTTAGCATCACCCGTTAATGAGAAAGGAAATAATTTTAGAATAAAGTAGTATCGAGTTTTCTCATCATGAGTAAAAAGGGTGGCTATATCATTCAACTTAGTAAGATGTGCCACAACAGTTTCAGTTTCATAACCATGGAAAGGATCAGATCAACCAAAGTAATTAACTCTGGGTCGATAGAGAATTCATAATCCTTATCATCAATAAAGAGAGGCGAAGTAGCAAACTTAGGATCACATTTCATTCTAGCATTCAGAGATTTTTCTTTATACTTGTGTAATAATTTCTCTAGATCATCTCTATCCTTACAAGCAAGAATATCTCTAGTTGGCTCTTCACTCATAACATAGCCTTCCGATACCTTAGGCAATTCATATCTAGGAGGGATAGCTCTAGCAAGTGTTTCAGGAGTTTCATTTTCAAGCTCATCATCAGATTCAGCAACATCATGTTGTATTACCCTAGAAATTTGTTGATCAAGAAATTTACCAAGTGGCACATCATCATTATCGAGCATGGTACTAGCATCATCATAAGCATCATTGTGGCACTCCGATCCACATGGAGCAGGGGGCCTTCGCACGTCAGCCCAGGATAACACCTGACGCACGACAGGTCCAAGATAAAGCATTCCAGGTACAAGAATATTCATCAAATACATGTGTATAAGATTACATCATTGATGAATACAATTATCTGGCATATCCCTAAGGCTATTTAAATGGCAGTGGAAGTCTATTTACATGGCGGCGGAAGTCTTGGCAGCATATCACTCTGGCTGGGCTCCACAACTCATAGGACTGGCAAGATTACGACCTAGCACGACGGAACAAATGAACGGCCTACAAAACTGGCATGACACGCCAGGTCAGTACATTGAATGTACTTGCAAGACAACCAAATACATAGCATCCAAACAAACAGATGACAAAGCAAGAACCAAGCGCATGCAACAATCTATCTCATATCAATTACTAAACACGGCATGATATAGATCAACTAAGCACGAACAACATCATAACCTCTACTAACATGGTAATAGCATGGCATATCAAAACATGTTTCTAGCAAATCATAGCCTATCATCTCCATCATGGCATAATTTAGCATATCAATCAAAGCATGGCATGACATCATGAAACTATGCTGAAAATAACTATCGGTCATATCCCATGCAGACATAGCATGTTAACTTTATGCAACTATCTCCTCTTCTGCCATGGTTCTTTGAATGCAAACATATTACTCATGCAATGCAACCAAACTTGTGCACTGATTCCTTCGGACTCTCTTACCAATGGGTTTCCTCGCAACCAAATGGTGATCACTCACGGATCACAAATGGAACCATTCTTGGTTCAATGGGTTACTGTAACCAAACGGTGATTTTTCCGGCGATCACTACCATGACCAACACTTGGTCTCGAACACTCACTAAGACCTCATCTCATGATCATATCAAAGCATTGCCATGACTTCTCACGACTATCTCAAAGTCCAAGTCACCACATTATGTGTTTCACATTAATCGACTTAATTAGTTCAGGTTTATCCTCCATTTCGACCAAGATCCGATAGTGTGACCTACTACGAACTATGTTGCTATCAATAGACTTTAGAAACATGCAAGTTCGGGGCTCATGATAAGAGGTTGTCTTGCCTGGGGGGTCGACAAATACTCCGGGAAGAAGTGTGAAACGATCGCAGAAAGATTTGCCGGAAACAGTTCTCTCTCGGAGGGGGCTGTTTACGGACAAGGGCAAAATGGTCAGTTTCAAACTGTGCAAACATGGTGAAAATGATTCCATCTGAACGGGCTCGACGAAACAAAGACGTGGGCTTTGGAATCACCTGATTTGGAGGTACGGGTAAAACGATACGGATGTTTAAAGCTCAGGGACTAATGTGTACAAATATTTCTACAAACAGGTCCCTGGCAGTTTAAACAGAATGTGTCTTTTCTGAAATACGCTTTCGGTCGGGGAAAATGGCTTCGCAGCGATGTGCCGCCACTTATCCACGCTGGCAGGGACCGGTCAACGCGGCAAAGGCAGGGCCGGGCGCCAGGGTCGCTGTCAGGTGGGGTCAGGCAAGGCGCAGGGCCCGCAGGGCCAGGTCAACGCTCCTGCCTGGCCGTCTCCTTCTTCTCCCCGACGCGCGTCCACGGGGCAGAGGATGGCCACGCTCCAGCGATGAGCCCCGGCGACATGGGCCACCTCCGGCGAGGCTCCGACCACCGGCGTGCTCCTCGAGGAGTGGCACGTCCCGTGGGGCTCTCCGTTTCTGGAGAGGAGGACTGGGAAAGGAGTAGCAGGGCTTGCGGCGAAGAAGGCTTCGGTCGCCGGCGAGGCAGGTGCTCTAGTGGGGGAGGCAAGGGGCCGGAGCATGGGGGATGCAGTGGTGGTGGAGGAACGGCGAGGGGAGCTCGGGATCACCAGAATCGGGCGAGACCCGAGGCGGCGGCTATGGCGAGGGTGGTGGTCAAAGTGGGGCTCCGGGCTCGAGGAGAGGCTCGGGAAGGGAGTGTGGACTGCGAGAGCTCTCGGGGGCGCTATTTATACCCGCGGGGAGAGCTCGGGAAGGAAGGGAGGATGTGGCACGCGGCAGGCGACGTGTCCGCGCGTCGGCGACAGCGCAGTGTCGGCAGGCACGGCCAAGGCTCACAAGAAGCGGCGGGAAGGCGACGAGGAGGAAGTAGATGCGGCGCAGAGGCTCACGGAGACGAGCAACGCTCATGGACGAGAGGGAGGAGAAAACAGAAGTGAGGAAGAAGATGAGCTCACGGTGCACACTATTCGACCCTTGGCACGACTCGTCGGAGAAGAAAACAGAGGGGGCCAGAGGTCCTGGGGCAAGACGACGTTGAGGGGGAGCTGTAGGATATTAATGGCGAGGCCAGAGACGGTCGGAGCAGCGCTGCCGACGAGAAAAGTGGCTAGACCACCGTTTTGGCTGGCTTCCCTCGTGATCACCACGGACATGGCGCGCTCTGGAGTTTTTACCAGTTCCAGCTCATGTCTACCGCGTAGTCCTTCCAGAGTGGAGTATTACCACGGTGAAGAAACGGGCAGAGACAAATGGAGCTGAGTGAACCAAGCTCCACAAGTTTGCTGTTGCAAACTTGGCCACATTCTTGAGAGTAAACCAGAGAGGGTAAATGGTAAACTTGATGTCTAGCAGGCTTAGGGTGGCAAGGACTATGATCCTGGGGTTTATGAGGTCATTAGGGTAAATATTTAGCATAGTTTAGAATAAATCCGAGGCCACCGTCGATCATCCAGGACCAAGCAATCACAGACAATGACGACACCGAGATTTGTTAACGAGGTTCACCGATATGGCTACATCCCCGGGGCATGACTACGGGCGCTCCTCCCCGTGACACCGTCACAATACCGCACACCGGCCACCCGGGCGCCGGCACACGCCGCCGGCTCCCCCTTGCGCGCCTGTGCTATTATGTTGGCATAGGTTACATCGTGTGTCTACCCCTGCTATATAAGAGAGGCCTAGGATACAAGTGTCCTACTAGGACACGACTCCACATCCTATGTAAACACGATACAACTACAAGTCCAACTATAACCTGCCTTGTACACTATATTCGACACAACTCTAACAAACTCCACCTTGGCGAATATTCTCCACCACCTTGAATTCGTCAATGCATCAAACTTCCATGTACATTGGACTTGAGCTTATCCCATGAGCACCACCGCTGCTACTCCAAAGACTCTATGTGACTCCACCTGCAACTTGTAGTCCCTTCTTTTCTTGACCACAGTCAATACTCGAGCAAAATTAAGTTCCTTGTTACTCTAGTTTGTGCTCCCAACTTCCAGAGTATCCGTCCAACGCCATCACACACTGATCACTGACCTGTGTGAAAGTGAACAACTCACATATTGGGTGTCACACACAAGAATTACCTGACTCAACATCACTGCTCCTTTCTTGACCGTCTGTCTGAAACTTGAAGGAATTTCACCATTACTTGTAGTCATCCCGAGTCAAATTCGCAGTTGTCTCACCACATGTATGACCACCAGAGCCCTGGCCCGTCTCCATGTCCCGTGCATACCACACGCCTCGTCGCTATTACCGCGTCGAGCCTCCGCTGTCCCGGTCGACTATCAAGGGTCGCGAAACCACACCACTCAACCCCCACTGCAGAGTACCACCGGTCATCACCGACCGATGACGAGTTTCATGCTTCCATCAGACCACTGGGCTCCAGTCCGAACTACGTGTCACTCGCTTTTTTCCACTTGCTGAATAGGCTTCGATTCCCTGGATCCTTCTATATCGTAGCCCCTCAATCCAGCTCCACCTTCAACATGACTCCATGGTAGATGATCAGTCCACCCTCGCGCCCCGTCGACTTCAAGCTCCGTGTGCACCATCTTGAATCAACCCCGCGCCATAGTCTTGTCGAAGCCACACTAGCCCTCGGGGCCTGCGCCACGTGTTTCCACGCCCCAGAAGTCGGTCACCATCAGCATCACGCTCCTATGTCACCACCACTGATCCCGCACCGTCTTCTGTACCAACCGACATCCAAGTCGATCCGTCAGACTGCCTAGTCCGACCAAGCCGAACTCGTTCAACTATAATAATGCTCCACCCTGCACCACGACCGCTTGCACAACCGTGCATGTCTTGGAAGCCATGTGTATGCATGATCTGGTACGGCACAATATCCTTCACTTCACATAATCTCCGAGCCATCCAAGCAATCTTGACAGAAAAAACTTCCATGCAAACCTGACCCAAAGAATTCTTTGCACAATTATCTTTCCTTGTCGCTATTTGCTGGTGCATGTCCGTGTACCCTTAGCAGCAAAGATACCTACCTGCCCATGACACACACGCACACTCGTATCATGTGAAACCTGGACATGGTGCCTCTTCTTTTTGGTCCAAACAAATCTCACGCTGCGCTCCTGGACTTCAGCCCACAATTGTGTCAACCCTGCTCGTGTAGCACAACAGCCCAACGTGTGCCTGGAACTGCTGCTGTATGGGCCACCTCCTGCCTAAGGGTCCCCTGGGCCGCTGCATGTAACCTGCTGCTGCACCGGCCACACCTGGCTGTACACGCCCCACGCTCGGGACTCCTATTGCCGCACGCTACACCTGGACATGATCCAATCTCGCCGAGTCCTCCGGAACACACGCCGCCGCCAGCTTCGATTGCTTTTTGTTCGATCCGATACGCTTTCTGAGTTCCAGTAGATTTACATGCCTCCCGTCGACTTTGACCTCTTCCGAGCTTCGTTGCTCGCGATCCTTCGACTGTAGCTTAAATCCAACTGATCTCTTTTACGTCTTCGGCCTTTTCTGATTTCGCTCTGATACCACTTGTTAGAATAAATCCGAGGACACCATCGATCATCCAGGACCAAGCAATCACAGACAATGACGACACCGAGATTTGTTAATGAGGTTCACCGATATGGCTACATCCCCGGGGCATGACTACGGGCGCTCCTCCCTGTGACACCGTCACAATACCGCACACCGGCCACCCGGGCGCCGGCACACGCCACCGGCTCCCCCTTGCGCGCCTGTGCTATTATGTTGGCATAGGTTACATCGTGTGTCTACCCCTGCTATATAAGAGAGGCCTAGGATACAAGTGTCCTACTAGGACACGACTCCACATCCTATGTAAACACGATAATCCTACAAGTCCAACTGTAAGCTACCTTCTACACTATAGTCGACACAACTCTAACAGTTGCAGTGCAACTCCTAAACCTGGTCCAGAAAACAAATGATGAAGGAGCACTTACTAGGATTGTTGACTTGATCCATAACTTGGCAAATCCTCATGATTTGGTCATATTTAGATGCTGCAAAGAGATCATACCAAATGGGCTTGCCAAATTGGTACTTGCTTCACAAGCATCACATCTGGCCAGAAACTTGGGAAAACTCTAGGAAAATATTGGCTACATGAAATTAGTGAAACTCTTGGGTAGGTGGGTTATATGGATAG
This sequence comes from Triticum aestivum, assembly GCF_018294505.1. NCBI lineage: Eukaryota > Viridiplantae > Streptophyta > Magnoliopsida > Poales > Poaceae > Triticum > Triticum aestivum. The sequence goes on from NC_057795.1 coordinate 18,991,585, forward strand.
GAGAAGGCTTGGGAATATTTTCATCCATAATGGAGCAAGATACAATATACTTGCTTCACAACCTGAAAATATGGACAGAAAACAAGAATTGCTCGTATTCTCACATAGATCAATGAAATGATCTTAATTTGGGTGGAGGCTAATGATTTGGGATACTTGAGAAGATGGCAAAGTTTCATTCCATTTGAAAACTCTATGAAGGTACTTCCTTCACAAAATTTTACTCTGGTCAGAAACTTTGGAAAATTGCACAGGGAGCTAGGATGAATGGATTGAGCTCATCTTTGGTATCCATGGGTGATTTATCAAGGTTAAGCACCCTGCCAAATTGCAGCTCAAAAGGAATTAGGAATAAAGCACTTCCTTTGCAAAAATTTCAGAGAAGGCAGTAACTTGCATTGGATCATGTGCCCAATTTTTGAACTGAGGAACATGAGATGAGGATGGAACTAGTGATTATATAGCAAGGACAAGCTCCACAATTTATGTGGAAATTTTCTCTTCTATAAAAATAATAGTTCCTTTAGAAACATGGCAGAAATGGAATATTGGCATTAAATAGGAAAAGGAAATTTTCCATATTTAATTATGGCCAATATATTTGCGAGAGATTGGATTAGGCATAAATATCAATTCTACCGATTCACATGAATTTGGGAGATGGATAGCTATGCCTTTGGATTTTATTCCCTAGAAATGCCAAACAAGGAATAAATCATAATTAAAAAATATTGCATGGGACTTAGCAATATCTTTGTATATCCAAGGTTGAAAAGGAAGGAGGGTCTCTAGGAACAGACGGGATGACCAACAGATCAAGGAAAATGATAGCTCCTTTGTAATCACAAAGGCCACAGTCAAATTCCAATTTGTTTGGAAATAGAGTTTGAGAGGGTTTGAGATGATGCAACTGAGGTCTTGCCCACTGAAAAAAGACATGAGCAAGTTTTGAAAGGTTGGAAATGACAAGAATTCTTAGAGTCATCCAGCAAAACTCAGGGAAAGATTTTGAAAATGAGTGCCAGGAAGGAATAACAACACAAAAATTGATAATCCAATTTTGGGGTTGTTACAAACCTCCCCCCTTAAAAGAATCTCGTCCTCGAGCTTCCTAGGGTTAAGTACAACAAAAAGATAACTAGTCTGGGGGAAAACCTCTGGGTAAATTTTAACCCTTTGGTCAAATTCAAATGAGTCGGGGCACCGATAATTGGTACACCTAGGGAGAGATATGGCAAACACGGTTATATCCACGGCTAGGGGCACTCGAGATCAAACTCTAAAAAAATTGCTAGATGCACCACAATGAATAGTGGATTCACCTGCTGACACGTGGGTCCAGGGCCCACTAGCAGCCTCCTTCTTCTACCTCCGGCTAGTTGCTTCTTCTATGCTGCTGCTTCGTGTGCGGCTTGGCGCTGCGCGCACCTAGCTCCCAGGGTGATGAAGACCCTAGAGACATAGTGCGCGGTGTGCACGGCACTATTGCAGCGAGCACTCACGTCGTGGGCCAGCACCTTGTTGGCACTGCTCGCGGATTTGCCTCCTGGACGCCGGTGATCGGGCGACGAGCGATTTTCCTGGACTCCGCTCACCGTACACTGGGGTTGGGCTATAAAAACGGCAGCGCGGCTTGCTTCCAACACACAAACACAATGTCACTCTACTAGCTCTTCGGTTTGGGCAAGATCGAGCCAAGCTCCTTCGGCGAGGAGGTGTTCTTGGTGGCATTACGGTTGTTCCTAGCTGCTCTTCTGGGCACGCTGATCGGTTCGTTGTTCCTCCTGGTGATGCTCATCAGGAACGAGCGGGCTCGAGACAACGCGCGGCTGGTGGCTCGAGGTGTGGAAGAAGACGGTGCACGGGGTGGTCCTCCGCCACGCTTGATCCTCTATCGCTTTGCACCGGCGAAGTAATCGCGTGCTGCGGTGGAGCGGTGATGTCGACCTGCGGCGCCACGCAAGACATTGATGGTGTGGATGATGGGGTTTAGATGCAGGTGACGTGGCTACGCCAGCTCAGGAGTCAAACTAGGGAACGGGAAAAATTTCGCAGATTGCTCCAGGAAATGCAGGTGTCGAGGTAGAATCAGAGTTGAAATCTGTATCGGGGTAGATGTACTGGATCGAGGGAAATAAAGTTGGCAGTGTTTCTCCGGAAACACAATTGGGTTCACAAAAAAGAATCAGGGACGAGAAATGGCCAGATGGAAATGGCCTCTTTCAGGTTCTGGGTTTGGAAAATCTGGCACACGGGATGTGCACAGATAGAGAAAGGGATGTGACTTTGCTTTCCCCAGAGTACTGCTCAAATGCACTCGTGAGTGAACCGCGTATGCGTGTAGTATGCAGTAAAATCTAAACAAACAGGCAGATGCAAACACATGCAATAGAAAAACGCACCAAAAAATTCATACTAAGGTGTTTTAAGGCTAGTGGGTATATGTAATCCTGGTATACATATACCTAGACCAGCGTGCATTTTCTTAGAGACTCGGAATGAGTCAATGTTGTTTTTAGTGTATGTGTTCTACTGATTAAAATCTTGTTAGCAACACAGTGCCAACCCTGTCAAACATTTCTGTTTGACAGAGAGACAAACAAAAACAAACACAGAAACAAAAGCACGAAAACATGCGTATAACATAGCATACGTGTTACAATAGTACCAGCATACATCAAAGCACAAACATGCTACGCGCTAATCGAAACTACTCGTTGCGGGATACATGGTTCTATCCTCATATCAGGGACGAACCAACAGACCGACCTACTAGCAGAACCCACTGACTGCATGACTGAGGTCATGCAGAAGACTGGCCTTGCTGGGGCTCTCCGGGAGGACGAAGACTGAGCCAATCTCCATCTTCGTCATCTGACACTTCTATGGGTTGGTGCTCTACTGCTGGAGGTGTGGCTGAAATTGATCCAGGAAAATGCTGCTGGTGGATCCAGAGAAGAGCCTTGTCGAGGGTGATGATATTTGGCTTGGGCCACAACACAGGCTGAGAGGATAGCACTGGTTTGGATAGCGTTGGGAAAACAGCTTGAGATGCGAACTTACGAGCCTCACGGTAAGCTTCCTTGACGACTCGTACCACATTATTGTCCATGGTTCTAAACTCGGCAAGCATCTTTGAAATCAGCATCCCCTGGGCAGTGATGTATTGCACCAGGCGAGCGATTGCGGGGTCATCTCCTTGGCTAACGGGAGAAGACCGCATTACTGCTTTGCCCACACTGGGGAAAAAGCAGAACTCCCGCCTTGTTGCTACATGCAGGAAGTTGGTTCGCAGGTGTAGGATAGCCTCCACAGCAGTGGCTTGAATGGCTAAATCAGAAGTAGGCATGGCTCTACCATGTAAAACCAACGGCTGGCCATCTACTGCAGGACCGAGGCTAATGTGCACTCTTGCCTCAAAGCGATGAAGGTGAGGGACGGGTGTCGATTGGAACACCAGGTAATCGGGGCTAGCCTTACAGCCAAAGGCTTTGGTGATCATGTCGGCAAGAAGGGTGGAAAGCCAGGGTGGTTGATGGCATAGGTGCGGGTGTAATACGTGGAAGTTTTGAAGCGGCTAGTCATGGCTGGGGAGCTACTAGCTAAGCTTCTCTGCAGGGACATGGCTGACTGAGGGGCAAGTGATACGGCTAGCGGAAAGGGGTTTTATAGGCAGCTACGCGGGACAGGCCCGCAGGGCGTGGCCCCTTTCCCTTAATGGCGAAGGGAAAGCGGTGCGGCCAACCAGAAAGGATAGGATTGCTACACGTTCCACCGAAAACTAGGCGGGGACAACAGGGTTAGGACGTGTCGGTCCCGACTATGCCACCTGTAGATTAACAGTGGCCATGCCAGATGCCAGGGAAGGGTCAAATCCCTTAATGTCAATACAGGTTGATGGTTGCGGTGGTCGGGTTTTTGTCTTTTGTTTTGCATTTTGGTCATGTCATGCATCTCATCTCATAACATCATGCGCATTGCACCTGCATGTTTTCATAAAACTTGCACCCGTTCGTAGTTGCCGCGTCCCCCCTTGCCTTTGTTGGCCGTTCCGAGACCAATCGCGTTTTCTGTTCCCTCTTGTCAAACCACCTAACCTCTCTCGTCAGCCCGCGGCCCCCTCGCGTGAGCGTCCGAAACTTCCCCGAACTCGACCTGGTTGTCATGACTGTTGGATCCAAATCATCCCCAAACATCCCGAAAATATCTTTGTTTTATTTATTGGACTCCCTAGCCTATTTATTCCCATCCATCGGATTTCGATCAGATGATCCAAACTCCCTCGTTTCCTTATATATAGAGCAACCCCTAACCAAATCAGACCAAACCCTAAATTCGAGGAGATTTGTCCCTCGCCGTCGCCACTCTCTCCAAAATCCCACCTCGGGATCCTCCCAGATCCCCTTCTCCTCGGTTTCCTCCTCCACCCAATCCCGAAGGCATCGCGGTCTCCTCTGCTTCCCTCGTCCTCGTTCGATCCCAGGGGCAGCCACCGCGTCGCCGTTCCCCTGCCTCGACCGCGCGTGAGACCAGCAGCTCCACCACCAAGCCGCTCCCTCGCCTGCGCCCCGATCCCCTGCACCACCTCGCTGGAGCTCTTCTCCAGCGCGCCGCCGACGACAACAGCAGCAGCAGGTCATGCCGCCGGCCTCATCCCGCTCCTCTCCTCCCCTGTATCTCCCTTCCTCCCCGTACTTCTCTCTCCCACGTCTCCCTCTTGTTTCTCTGGCAGGAAACCCCATGACCGTGCCTGACCCGTGCCAAGCTCCACCGCCGCCGTCCCGTGTGCGCCTCCAGTCTTCCCCACCTGGATCCGGCGCCCTTCGTTCGTCCTCGCCGGAGTCGCGCCAGGTTCCCCTGTATCGAGTGGGACAACCCCGCGTTGACCCCGTGCCTCGCCCGTTCCAGTCGAGACGCTCGAACCTCCTCTGCTTCCCGCTCGCGCGCACGTGACCGCATCGACCTCCCCTGCTCCATTCGTCGCCGTCTCTGCCAGACCCGGCGAGTCCCTGCACCCCGGCCTCGTCCCTGGCTCCAGGTCGCCGCGCCGCCCCACCGGAGACC